>NW_026857512.1:0-212990 GCF_026571515.1 Ruditapes philippinarum | reverse complement strand
TTGATAAAGATGATATAAAAGGACAACATAGTCGGTATTTCATAGACTTCATTTAAATAAAATACCTTTAAAAGTATGAAGACAGATGGCTGCTAATGAAAACTTTTTTCTATTATTCACAAAGCAGCCACATATGGCAGTTTCTTAGTTTAGTCTGTACTGAAGCATAAAGTTGAAAAATAATATGAATCAAATAGGTTTTTACACATTAAGTTAAAATTTTTGTTTTGTCAAAGTGAAGTATTTATTATCATAAGAAATAATGCACTGAAGGGCACCTGAGGTCTTCTTCTACAAGTAAAGCTGGAACGTCGCCATATGATCTATACTGTATAAGTGTGACCTACAACCAAACATTATCATAATTGCGAGGATAACAATGAATCATAATGTTTAATTTTTTGCCGACTGATTTCAAAATCCCTTGATGCATGACAGAGTTATTTCCCGGGCAAGATTTTTTACGTGCTGATCTTTGACCTGTTAGAGTGAAATTTACTTTGGAGCTAGGGGTTCTGGTATTGCGCATGATATTCTGTTTCATATTGCTTTACATTAGTGCTACTTTTTCAAAATCTTTTGAAAAATGAATCAACATAAATCTATCAGCATTTAAGCTTTTATCAGTTTTAACCATAGTCAGTATCAGTTGATAAACCATAGGCGGCGGACTAGCATGACAGAGTTATTGGCCGGATAAGAGATTTCTAGCTATTGACCCCTGAGTATGGCCTTGTCCTTGGAGCCAAAGGTCTAGATCTTGTGTATAACACACTGTTTTATCATACTTAACAAGAATGCCAAATCGTGAAGTGAAAATAATATCTTGATCGAGACAGTTAAAAGCCGGCAAAGATTTTCTAACTGTTGACATTTGACCTCTAAGTTTTAGTGTGACCTTGACATTAAAGCTAAATGCCTAAGCCTCATTCGTGATACACCGCCTCATCATGCTACTCATTGTGCATAATCTTTTTTAATCCCTTTATATATTGACAAAGTTATGGACCAGACAAGATGTTCCAACAGCTATCAGTTGACTTCTTAGTGTGACCTTCACCGCTTAATAATGCTCAAACAGAAATTGTCTTATTAAAAATATGTTAAAGAATTATAAGGCATGCTTTCATCAATTACGTTACTTTAAACTTTTAATGGTACGACAGTTCAGACAATTTCAAGGTAACTTTATCAACAATTATACCAAATAATTATTTTTAAACACGACATCATCACTCATGTGTATTAGCGAATGTGTCATGTTTGTGCTTAAAGTATGTGTTGCGATATCCTTAAGAACTCTATAGTTGCTTTATTGTTTACATTTCGTAACTTTAGATACATGTTTATTGTTACAATTGAAGTTGATGGAAGTTGGTCTGTTTGGTCACCATGGTCATCATGTGATGTCACTTGCGGAATAGGATCTATATTACGCCACCGCACATGCACCAATCCAGCACCGCAAAATGGCGGTCTTGACTGTCCAGGGAAAGGAAGAGAGCTTAAACCTTGTAAGCTGAAGTTATGTCCAGGTAAGCATGCTCATATAAATTATATTGATCTTATTGTCCTAATGATTCGTTTGATATAACAGATCCATGTAGAACGTCAATTTCATTTCATGTAGTTAGTACTTCAGCGAGATTTTTTTCTTTATGAAGGATCGTTATTGTTGATATTTATTATTTGGTGTCCCGTGTTGTTGCGATTATATATACATGTAAATATTTCAGGTTGTATCTGTAATAATTCAAGTCTCAATGTTTTCGTCAAAGATAAGTCATTCGTGAGACCCTTGTCATTGAATTTCTCCTTTTGTGGTGGGCTTTGATATTTTTCAAATATATACGCACATAGCATTTACGGCTGTTGAATATTCTTATTAATCGGGATTATTGCATTTTGAATTATAACAGTACATGGTGGTTGGAGTTCATAGGATATTTGGGGAAAATGTTCAGCAACTTGTGGTGTAGGAATGCGAACTCGTAGACGACTGTGTACAAATCCACGTCCACAGCGTTTCGGGGACCATTGTTTTGGAGACAATATTGAAGATGAATTATGTAACAATGGAACTTGTGCAGGTAAGCCTGTGTCTCAAATTGTTATTACATGTACATATCACTGTTAATTATGATACAAACTATAAATGAATGTATTAATAGTGGAGAGCCAAGATAAATGGAACGACACGAGCAGAATATGTGTCAAAAAAGAAAGTCAACAAATAAAGTGACTCAATATCATTCCTTTTATAACAATTTGCATGCTGATTTGTACAAACAAAACACTACATATAGCGGTATTGAAACATAAATGTGCGACATTAGCGGTCTTATATATTAATCATCATTATATTATTTTTTTTTTCATTTTGCCTTCTCTTATATAACTTTATTTTGGAAGTTAATGGTGGATGGACTGACTGGTCAAAATGGGGACAATGTTCGGTTTCTTGTGGCGTCGGGCTTCAAAGTCGAACTCGTTCTTGTACAGACCCAACTCCAGACAATGGTGGTCTCCATTGCATTGGGCAAAACCTAAAAGACCAATTGTGTTACAAAGGATTGTGTGTCGGTAAAAATACCCTCTCTATTTTTAACATTATTGTAACTTCTTATTTCCGATAGCTATAATATTTTGTTGGTATACAAACTATACAGGAATGTATTAAAAAAGGGAGAGCAAAGGTTTATTAAACGGCACGAGCAAAATGTATGTTAAAAGTCTGTGTTGAAATAGGCAGCGAGGACAATCAAAGTGGCGGCATGACCGAGTGGTAAACGCGTCGGACTTGTAATCTAACACTTTTAGGGGCAAGCCGTTGTTTCCTTGAGCAGGAACGTGTTGCTCAGTAACGGTTTGATTCTGGAATAGATTCGAGAGTGTGTCTCTAAGCTTACAGCTTCATACATAATTCAACTAAAATGAATTCTGTATAAATTAAATAAGATATTTAGCTTAATTTAAGACCAAAGCATTAACTTTGTTTTTGCCTAATATTTTAGCTCCTATGATTATTGACGTCTCCTAGCTTTTATAGAGTAACATGTGTTTTAGCTTGTTTGACAATTGAATCTTTTTCTGCAAAGAATCAAGGATTATTTATATGATGATCGATCTCATAAATATCCTGAAATTCTTAAAGGTACTCCACTGAGGTACGGCCGAATGTCACAAAAAAAAGTAAAATTTCACGAACCGATATTTTTTTGTTACCTGCGAGTTAGGGACATTCAAACAGAATCAGTGATACATTGATATGTGTTCTTTGGATTGGCAAGTCGTTTGAAATACATATTTTCTCCAATTTTGTGGGAAAAGCGTTTAAAACACCTTTCAGTTTGCAAATCTGAATAAAAACAACGGTCACGTGATGATTCTCGGGATGACTAAAAAGCGAACGGAGAATTTTTTGTGTATCGGCAGCAACGAAAGTGCGAAACCGGAATATACCAACAATCCATAAATTTAAAAGCAAATAATGAGTTTGTTTGTTAAATTTCTTGTTGTTCACATATGTTCTTGTGAGAAAAATCTTTCAAAAGCAATTTCAATATATTTAAAGCATTACATTGTTGTAATCATGTTTTTTTCTCCATTACAATGATGAATTTAGCTAAACGTACGGAGTTCGAAACTGACATACACAATTTTACAAATATTCTATGTTAATTTGAGAGCTTTCGTGTAATTATTAAATATTATGTATTAACTTTGTAATGGTTAAAATATCATGATATCTAGGCTAAGAAAATTTACTTTGTCAATCAGTGTAATGGGTCCTATTTCAAAGGTCACTTTGGTTTATCTGACACCCGTTTCAGGAAAAAAAACTTCGTAATACCTTTTATACAACGAACATGAATTTGAGTATTGTAAGCATAAAAAATCACATGCACACACAGAATGTTATTCCAGAATTTTTCTCTTTAACTCTGATCAAAGAACTGAAAGCACTGGCTAAATAGAGAATGAATCCGGCCTCATTATAGGACATTTAGGCTTCAACTTTTATTAGATAATATTTCTAATGTATGTCTAGTGCACATAATTAAAATTCTTTAAAGAAAAAATCGATCTCCTTTGCTAGATAGATCTGAAATTTTAATATTTATCATTTTACATACATACTTGCATATTTATCCGCATTGGATGTAAAACTTTGTTGATGAAAATATTACTATGTTTTGATCTAGACATTCAAAACTATAGGTAATTGATACCTGTTTCATGCACATGGTAAACATTATCAAGAAGGTCGGAAAGAGTTACAATCTGGCTCTATTAATATTATTATTATCATTATTGATTTAGCAGATATCCTGATAAATTTTTTCTTATTGGAAGGCCTCCGTACTAGTGATGGGTCAATTGAGCTGTGCTTTAATGTTACCAATATATTGAAAGCTTCCCGGTGTAAAAGAAATTGAGAGCGTTATAAGAGTGAAAAAGGAAAACTGGAATAAAGACAATCAAGGCGACGGCAACGTTCACATGACGCAGCCCCCGACATAGTCAAGCTTCCACAGCAGGGTTATTGCCGTGACTAGTGAAATAAACTTAAAACTGATTATATAGTTGTTGTTTTTTAAACCCTAACTTTCTTTCAAATTAAACGAAACAAACAAAATCATGATACAGCAAGACAAATGTGAAGGGCAGGTAAGTAAAAGTAACTTTAAGAATTCAGTAAGATATTATTAACCTCACCTCATACAACAACCATTGCTTAAACTATGTTTTATAATACTTCCAACTCCTAGACGGTAAAGGGCAATGCATATATAAACCATTGTTTTTACTCTTTATAGCCTGTTTATCATGGCATACTCATTGTTAATAGTTTTGTAAATGTTTTGATAAAAAAAAGTCGGGTTCATTTCCCGACTATTTTGAAAACACGAGTGACTGGTTTCAAAAACTACAATGGCTAAATATTGATCGGATGCATTTCATTGCATAAATAAGTAACGGAGAGAACGCTACTTTTCTTTCTTTATAGCACGAAAACCTTTACTTTTCTCTACTTTTGTCTCTTCTTTCTTCCTGTTTTTCATTTTTGTTGTTTATTCTTTTTATTTACCACTTGAAAGCCTGAAATTAATGTTTTCATTGATAATTTAGCTGTGGTCCTGTTTTTGCTTGGTCGTGTGGGTGTTGTATTCATTGAATGTTACCATTCCTTTTTGTATTTCTGATCGAAGATTAGGAAATACAAAGCTAACATTCAATCTCTGACACAGCGGTTTCACGACAAATCTAACAACAAACAGTTCTTAAAACACCTGAAAACTACCGATTTAAAAGAAAGAAATATTTTCATTTTGTTATAAGTATCCAACAAATTACAACGCATTCAAAGTTAAAAAGTAGCTTTGGCTTATAGAATTGTCAATGAATGCACATTCACAAATTACGCGGATGAATATCATTTTAATCAATGAAAATGCTATTTTAAGCGATGTCGAGAGCTTATTTCACAAATAAATCTGACTGTCGAGTAGTGGAATATATACATGTCGGACTGTTTTGGCGAGAATATTTTTGTTAAATTATTTACATCAATGTTAAAGGACAGGTTTATCTTGAAACAAAAAACCTCGAAATTAACCCGAAATGCAGTGAAAAATCTAAATTTAGTATTACTTGATTTTATTCAGGCATTGTTCGTATATCTTCTCCGTGGTGCAAGGGTAACGCGCTCGTTTAGTGTGTCTGGGGTTCAAATCCAATTCAAGGCAATTGTTTTTATAAAGTTTCTTTGTTAAGGAAATAGCCACGATATGCAAGGATAAAGTGTGGCTGTCATAAAAATGAACATAAATGATTTTTGATGCAACTCTAGTCATGCAAAATGTTTCAAACTCTGGTACCAAAAGAAGAATTATAGTACATAAAAATAAACTTATACAGGAAAATAATACAGTTGTACAGTGCGATTTATATTGCAAAGATCAGAAAATACCACAGAGCTTGCAGCCTTTTGATTTATCTTGTTTTTCGTATGTATTTCTGGAGATTAAATGGGTGGTTCTCGTAATACTTTAAGATTCATAAGATTGTGTATTAAAAGCCTTTGTAAATTGTTTCGGAAATACTGGATATCGTTTTGAAAATTTTAGAGCTACTTAAGTATTTTAAACACGTGAACGAAAAAGTTCACAGTATCAGGAATTGAAATTAATTCCTAAGTATTTCGATTATAGTGATTATACCGTAATCAAACGTTAAAGGTCTCCTAAGAAATGTTCTTTGGAATTAAAAATTAAGTGTAAGCACTAGAACATAAACCACCAGATTGCTTGCAAAATCTTTATCGGCAGGATAAATTGGTTCACAAAACATGATTTTTCACAGTCAAGATCAAATGAACAGACTGTCATTTTCTTCCTGTTACCGAATGATACGAACAGACTGCCATTTTCTTCCTGTTACCGAAAATACACAGTAAGATTTCAAGTAGAGGACACGTCACTGACAGAATGTTCTTAATATTTGAATAGAAAAGAATTTGCTAAAGCCAATTTATGAAAGAGAAATCGGGGATGCTACTTATTAAATTATTGCCTATAAAAGAGGATTTATTTTACTCGTTTAGATTATTTTCAAAAACAAAAGTCTCAAAAAGCAAAGGTTAGCTGATATTTAGATGTAAACCGCGACATATAAAATTAATTTACCTGTGAAACTGGAGTGAAAATGTGATAGTTTATCCGTTTTTTCTTCAGTGCCTTCAGCACTTTGATCTTATCTGTAATACAAGTAAACTATATCGTTTTCACCAAAAAATCATTAAATTCTAAACAAGTTTCTAATAGAATCATAAACATTTATTGTATCATAGTTTGAAGACTTTTTTGTTGAAAACGTGTCAGAGTTAAATCGAATTCATATACATGCACAGTGCGTAACTGGAGTGCAGGTAATAAATACCAACACTCCAGAGCATGCCCATTGATGTATTCATTTTTTTTTGGGGGGTGGGGGTGCTTTTATGGAATAACGATAGAAATGCCACATTCAGAAGCTAGTTCATAGGTTTTTTTCTGGGGTTTCATATTGTTACAATAGGAAACGTGCATTTAATTTTGCCTATGGTATGAATATGATGTAATTGTGTGTGGAACGTGTATGTACGATCCTATCAAGATAGCCTACGAAACGTCACTCATTACATACACAGATGCCCGTTTGTGCCAGAAACAATTTTGCAAAGGGGGCACCTGAGTTCTTCCTCCACCAGTAAAACTGAAGAGTCGCAAAAATGACCTACACAGTTTTGTGTGACGCAACCCCCACTCCATCCCAAATACAAACAATCAAATCAAATGAGACATGTCATTAACTGTATTTGATTTAAATACGTTATAGATAGCGTTAAATACTTTTATTAGTGTGATTACACTGTGCTTGTTTTAGTATAAATATCACCGATGCATTATGTTTGCCTTAGAATATTGAAATTGAAACTGAAATGTCAATGAAAATAATTGTACATGTATATAATATCTTTCCGTTTTGTCTAGAAAATGACCGCTTCGCTGGCGTTTGATTTTTCAAGACTACGAAATTGCTACCTTGATTATCTTTTATACAGTTTTTCTTCGTTATACTCAAGTTATTTAAACATGATAGGTTAGAGAGTTGAGAAAAAATCGATAGACTTTTTTACCCCCGTTTACTCTGTTGTTCCAAAAATGTCCGTTGCATATTTTAGTTATACCCGATGAATTGTGGGTAACTTCTGTACATGTCTAGGAAAACCAACTTTCATTTTGCATCAAAAGCTAATGTGAAAATGCATTTTCTAGCATAATTGTTGTTAGAGGGTTGGTTAAAGTGTAAGTTATTGTTATTTTAGTCATAATATTGTGATTTGTGGGGAAATTTGTATACATTTTTTTTGGACACCAAATTACCCGTCAGACCTCAGTGTAGCCCCTATAAAATTATGCAGGAGTGTGGACAAACTGGAATGATTGGAGTGAAGGTTGCTCATCAGGAGTACAAACAAGAAACAGGACATGCTTGAAGAATTTATTTAGCGGTGGTTGCGAAGGAGACTTAACAGAAAAAAAGAAATGCGACATCCCAGAAACCTGTAAGTAGTCCTTTGTGAATGTTTTTCTTCTTTGTAGATACCGATTTATATGTTTGGAATATAGTTCTAAAGTACCCAGTATATCTTATATCATTTACCAGTATTATATAATTATGAGAAAAATATCCTACTATTGACTTATGACCTGCTTTAATTCGAACACTTTACTTTAACAAAACATCACTGTATGTGAATAAATATATTTCCAACACATACTTTCTGAAATTAAGTGTGTCCCTTTTTGCTTTTTTTTTTAATTGAAATACAGTCGTCTTAATCGCTGGGGAGAAAAAATATTAAATTATCGCTTATTACTTGTTTACTTGACTGGAAACCTGAAAACAAGAAAACAAATGCTATGGCGTATCAATAATTGAGAAAACGTATTATTTCAGACAAAGATTGCTATGAAATAAAAGAGAACACCGATATACGTAAAGACGGAGTATATAATGTAACACTATGGAAGTCAAAGCTGATAATACCCGTGTTCTGTGATTTTGAAACAGATGGCGGTGGATGGACGGTCAGTTTTACATGATTCTAGTGTTAAAACATCAGAATAATGCAAATAAATTCCAATAAAACTTTTACTATATTTATAACAACCTGTGAACGAAATTCCTTATGTTCCTTAGGTTTTTCAACTTAAACGTCGCATAATAAACAAAAGGATTGCATGAATAATATAGAATTGTTAAAGTGATTGTATTAAATGGTGCACTTCTGTCAGAAAGAACAATATCTTAATCAAATATTTTCATTTGATTTATAAATATGAGTTACATATTAATTGTCCTTTTATGTACTCATATATACTACATATATTACAGGTTTTTCAAAAACGTTTCGACGGAAGTATTGATTTCTATAAGTCATTTATTGATTTTGAAAGAGGATTTGGTTCAGTTGACAGTGAATTTTGGTTGGGTAAGTAAGATTAAATAATAAACTTAACTTAATAACTAAATAAATATTTTTTATGTATTTGACTTTGTAAATGCTCGTTTGAACCATTTTACAGATTATATTTACACAGACAATATTTCACACACAAAATCGTAATTATTTTACAATTCAGAAAATTACTTATATATAAAGCGTGAAGAAAATGCCAAAGTGTGTGCTTTTTATTGATGACAACAAGATTTTCAAGCAATTTAAAAGAGATTTACTACTTATGTCCATTCTTCCGTCTCATTGTCTGTCCACATAAGGATTCCGTTTTATAAAACAATATCAAGTTATATTAATTATGTATACGTATTTGTAACACATGAACACTTAACAAGTTAATTTGATCAGCCAGCGCAACTCAGAAGTTTTATTGCCCGCCATTTCAAAGAAAAAAAGGGTATATAGAAATAGGCTCCGTCCGTCTGTATGTCCGTTCGTCCGTCTGCCCGTCCGTCACACTTTCGTGTCCGGTACATAGCTATGTCATTTACCAAAGGAATTTGAAATAGCTTGGCACAAATGTTTGTTATAAGAAGATGATGTGTCATACGCATCAACCAGACCCCTACCACCAAGGTCAAGGTCGCACTTGCTCATTCAAGGTCAACATTGTCTACTTGAGGGTATATGTCGTGTCCGGTCCATAACTTTGAAGGGATTCCACAATTGTTCACAATAATGAGACGATGTGGCATGCGCAACAACCGGTCACCTACCTCCAAAGTCAAGGTCACACTTGGAGGTCAAAGATTAACATAGTCTGTTATAGGGTATATTTTGTGTCCGGTCCATAGCTTCTTCATAGGTCAAAGGATTTTGAAAATACTTGGCACAAATAGTCACTATAATAAGAGGATGTGTCATGCGCAACACCCCCAACTCTACCTCCAAGGTCAAGGTCACACTTAGAGGTCAAAAATTAACATAGTCTGTTATAGGGTATATTTTGTGTCCGGTTTAGAACTTCTTCATAGTTCAAGGAATTTTGAAATAACTTGGTACAAATAGTCACAATAACACGACGACAAGTACACAACCTGCAATCCTACCGCCGTGGTCAAGGTCACACTTTGAGGTCAAAGGTTTACAGAGTCTTTTATATGGTATATTATGTGACCCGTCCATAACTTCTTCATAGATCAAGGGATAATGAAAATACTTGACACAAATAGTCACAATGATAAGATGAAATGCCATGCGTAAAACTTGTGCCCCTACCTCCAAGGTCAAGGTAACACTTAGAGGTCAAAGATTTACATAGTCTGTTATAGGGTATATGGTGTGTCCAGGCCATAAATTTTTAAAAAACCAAGGGATTTTTAAAATACTTTGCACAAATAATCACAATAATTAGACGATATGCCAGGCGCAAAATATGGGTCCCTACCTCCAAGGTGACACTTAGAGGTCAAAGATTAACATAGTCTGTTATAGCGCATATTTTGTGTCCGATCTATAACTTCTTCATAGTTCAAGGGATTTTTCACAAATAGTTACAATATTAAGACGATACGTTATGCACAACACATGTACCCCTACCTCCAAGGTCAAGGTCACACTTAGAGGTCAAAGCTTAACATGATAGATTTTTAAATTCCGTGTTTCATTATATTTCTTTAATAAATTTATTGTTACATTTGCAGATCTGGCAATGATCATAATTTTGGACTGAAAGTCCTAAGATCCATACCTCAAGCTTTTGAAATAGCACAACTTTATGCTTCATATAAAACTACCCAGAGGCGGGGGACGTTGGTTACTCTGTTATACAAAGTTTAACTTTTATTGTGTATATTTCAAGTTAAATAATTATATGCGGAATTTATTCCAACACAGGCCTTTCGCATATTTACGAAATGGTATCACTAGGAAAAACGGAGTTAAGACTGGATCTGAAAGCTGCTGATGGAACATCTGTATACGAAACATTCCAGAACTTTCGACTGGGAAAACAGCCGTATTATACGCTTCATATTGACAAAGGAATTGGAAATTCAGGTAACAATTATCGTTGCATTCATCAATCATGTAAAAACCTCTGTTTCGGCTTGCGGAAGGAGACAGTTTAACGATATATTAATAACTGATGAGTAGTTTGTTTTATGTAAAGTTTATAAGTACTAATTAACAAAATTAAATTGGTCAGGTGCAGCTAGCGCGGCCGTGCGACAAATTTAACTTTTGAAATAAGTACTAATAAATTTCAGCCAGCTTAGTATTATAAATTATTTTTATAAACAGTTGATTTACTAGACTGATTCACATATTGCCGATTTACCAAAGAAAATATATTACGACTGCAATTGGACCAAAATAATTTCAAACACTAAATGCAGATTGTACCATTTATGAGGACATAAAATAAAGAAATTTAGTATTATTTTGATAAAAACACTAACATAATTTCATGAATTTCACATCAGTAAAAAGAAAATGCTTATTTCTGTATTTTATACAGGTGATGGTTTGTCTTACCATAATGGTATGCACTTCACAGCTTTCGATAATGACCGGGATACATATGGAGGTAATTGCGCAGTCCTGGATCGAGGTGGTTGGTGGTATAACAAATGTACTGATGCCAATTTAAACGGAGAATACGTTACTCCTGGCACCCAACGACCTGGCAGAGCCTTTGGTGGCATGATATATTACCCTTTTAAAAAAACAGAATCGCTAAGATCATCTAAAATGATGTTTCGGCGTGTTTAGACAATAAAACATCATGTTGTGTATTCGTATGACGTTAGGGGTTCTACAGTAATGATGACCTGTAAATCGGTGTAAAATGGTTGACAATGCAAACATACATGTTACTAAGTACATAAAAAGTCATGGTTATATTGGTTATACTTTCTATGTTCTCACTGAAAACTCACAATAAAAAAACGAAATCAGAAATAAAGTTAAAAATAAGAATTAAAACTTTCAGCAAACATAAACTCTTTTGAGTTGCAAATATATTTCGAAAAACTGAATACAGCAACGAATTAAAGCAGCGGTCTGATTGAATTGTGTTTAAGTATCTGTATGTTCATAACTAAATACCAATACAGTTGGTTGAAACTTAATAGCTTAACCAGAAAAATGTTATAAACCTTTAGAATTATTTGACTTTGCAAAGCGTGTATTTGCATTATCTGTTTTCAACGTGGATACATATTGATACTTGGCAAAGTGTTTTCTGTTAACCAGCGCTAAGTTATAAGACTTGGTCAAGCATGTTTTTGTTGTTGTTTTTGTTGTTGTTGTTGTTATTGTTGTCGTTGGGGGTTGTTGTTTTATATATACATATCTACAAACAAAACTGTTAGACTTGGCAAAGTGTTTTCTTTTATTTCCTTTAAGAAATGTTCAAAATTATTAAATTTCGTAAACGTATTCTTTCATTTTCTTTTGTAAGTGTGTAAATGCACTAGACTTTGTAAAACGTTTTCTTTCTCTTGTTTATGTGCAAAATCATTAGACCCGATTGTATGTTTTACATTTTTTATGTTTTATTTTTGATTCACTTTTATTCGGTCTAATTACTTATTAATTATGCTTCATGAAATTTTTTTCAAATATCATAAACAAAATGATCAGTTTGTTCTTGAAAATTAATTTTTGTTCTTAAGACTTATTCATTTCACATTTTACCTTATATCTTTATCAATATTTGTTGCATATTCATCACTATTATGTTCATTGTCCCATAGCCGTATAAAGTTCTATTGGTGTTTGTATTTCTTTCATCCGTATTTTTTCTTCTTGTTTGTATATTAATTTTGATCGAAATTCAATAGTGAAAAAATTTCAATGAAAAAATGTTTAATGATTTTAAACAATCCTATTGAGCACATATTGTAATCAATTGTGCTTTTTCCTTAACATGTTGTTTAAGTATACCTTAAGGAACATAAACTAGTCCGTGCTGGTATTACATTATTATGAAAGAGTCATTGAATAAGCTTCAAATTGCATATGAGGTAAAGCTTGCAAAATATAAGTTAAATATGTTTGGTCGTTTTTATTAGTTATGATGTCACATAACTTTTAGCTTTACTAGTGATAGATGACCTCAGGTGCCCCTTCGTACACTATTTCAGTCAAAGGAGGCCATCTGTTGTAAATTAAAGTACGAATAACATATCATACTGTGAATACTTATTAGAATTGACATCGTTATGACAAAATTTGATACATAATATATTTAATGAAAAACCCACTGCTATAAGTATAAGTGCAGAAAATATTAGATATATCAAATATAGAGAAAATATAATCGTTTTAAAGTCTTAAAATTAAATGTTGTTAATGTTTTTTACAGTAAATCCATTTTTGTCAACTTGTGTCCTTGTGTCCCTTCCATGCTAATATATAAAGAAACATGAAAAAGATTAAGAAAGTGAAATCAAAACATGATTATAATAATTTGATTCCTTTTCGAGTATTAGCTACTAGTATGTCTTATTTTTTCACTTTGATAGTTTTAATACTGATTCATACACACATCAGAATATTCATTTAAAATAAACGATATTCTGCAGTTAGCAACTTAGTATGTTTTAATTTGCAATTTTAGTTAGTGCACTGCCAGTAACTGCTTTTTAAATCAACCAGACCTTTAAAGGAAACCCCGATTGAAATTCCCAAGATTTCAAAATATCAACGACACTATAATGTATTGATAATCTGTATAGACAGAATAAACGTTGTCAAAAGGCAGCAACTGGTACATTGTAAATAATATTTATTATTGGGCAAACAAACGCCTGTTATCAATGCAGTCGACAACTATTGGTTCAATAATTTAATGACATATTAACAACGTTTTTGGATTTATCTTAAATTTCTCCTAGTTATTTCATTTATTTAATGATTTCTTCTATATTTGGTATGGCGGATACATTCAGTTGTCCTCTACATTTTAAGGAAGAAATAGGGTAAAGGTCATTGGAGTAAAAAATGAATTAAAACATTTTGCTTATACAGCCTTTACTTTTAAATTGATGTCTTTCGTGTCGAAAAGGACATGCCTATGGAGGTCCTCTTCTTACGGGTTCAGTGAGGAATCATTCGGGTCAAAGTCAAGGTCACCCTTTTTAGACTTTTACAGGTGTAACCTTATTCTTTTGACTGGTGTTTTTTTTATATTTGGCAAAAAAATGTTGAAGCACCTTCTACCTTTGGATGGGGTAAGGGATCATCTGGGTCAAGATCACCAAAGCTTAAAATAGATTTTTACTCCTTTGCTCATACAGCCTTTATTTATTGACAGATTACTTTCATATTTGGCAGGAACATAACTGGGCAATTTAAATACTCTGTATTTACGAAAGCCTGTGTTCTCTTTTTATTTCATAGCAATCTGAGTCTGAAAAAAAAGTTTTCTCCATTTCTGATTCGTCATAGTAATTGTTTTCTTGTTTTCAGTCAAGTAAAATAGTAATATACGATAATAGATGATAATTTAATCATTTTTATCAGGCTGATCGATTATGACGGTATTTATATAAAAACATCAAATTTAGTCATTTCACATTTTTTATGTCACCCCGCATAGCTCAATCGGTTAGAGCGCGAGACTTGTAAAATCGACATCGTGGGTTCGATTCCCGGGCTTTAGGGGAAGCTTCTGGAATTGGAGCATCTTTCTGTATCGTATCTTGCGCTATCCTCCAAAAATATAAAATGACTAATACTCTTCTGGAGGACTCGCCCATATGTGCAATCGGTGGCGAGTATAAATAAAGTCAATTACACACACAATTTGACATTTTGAAGGATAATGAAAGATACATGTGCAGAAAGATGCTTTAATTCCAGAAGCTTCTCCTGGTTCTTAAGCGTGCCAAGTGTTAAAGCACTCATACACGGACCTCGATTTAAAGTCTCTTCCGAAAGACTGATTAGTAATTGTAGTTGTCCAGCCCGTGAATCAAACCAACAATGACGAGATTACAAGTCTCGTACTCTTACCGATTAAGCTTTGCGGTATATGTGTTGTAGTAGAATAGTTCATTTATACTGGCCGCCGGAATTTTACCATTTGGGCGAGATTATCAGCGCACTTGCTGGTTCGATCGTAGTGTTCACATCAGCGGCGACGTTTCACGCAGAATCTCCCTGAAACCTGTTCGTTGGTGGTTGAAGGAGACGACAATACTTTCCAAACGGCATCATCAAACAAAAACGCCTCTTGTTACGACCAGCTTTCTGAGTAAGTCACGACAGGTCAACCAATTATCTCTTGTACTTGAGACGATTTTGACATTGACCTGGCGTGTGCCTCTCCGCGACGTGCACGCCTCCTGAGATATTTGGAGAAGATATGCGGTCGGTCTGTCTACATGTATGTAGTTTATGTTTAATTTGGGTCCATCCGCCAATAAGGGCATAAAATGCAGCTTTCGCTATCGAGAACGGACCCGGACATGTCACCAGTCATGTCCTTATGAATATTCAGCCGAAAGTAGTTCACTATACTGCGGCCAATGAGAACCCAAATGTACAGTAACCTGAAACAATAATGTGTAATAAAGCTGGTCCGCAGTTCAAATTCTAGTCTTTATTATTATCACAATCCCAAGTCTTCAAATTTGCTGACGATGTCCTGTGCCTTCTCAGCGACGTGTACGCTTCGAGGAGAAGTGAAAACATATGCGGTCTGGTGATTTGCTGGCGCTTTTGTAGTTGTTGACGATTCGTTCTGCGCATGCTAACTAGTTGACTTTTTGTTGACAGCGAACTTGCACGTGACCTAAGCTTACAACGTGGAGTAGTATTGTTAATGTTTAAACTGGTGTGATGGGCTTAACAAATGTTTGAGACTGCGATTTAAATAACGATTGAGAATTTTCAGTACAACTGCTATGTGACGACACACAACTGTAGGTTGAATAAGAGGTTCGCTGTTATGAGTCACGTGTCGTTTCTGGTTAAAAGATATTTCGTTGGAAAAATCTTTTGGAGAGTCTTGCTGTGTCCATGTGTGGAGCTGTATATGCCGCCTGATGCCCTGAATTATTACTATTATCCGAGGCATAGATAACGTTCGGGATAGACAAGGGTTTCTGGCCAGTGTCTCTGGGATTCAGATGTAGTTCCTGTGACATATGTAATAACTCTAAAATGAATGTAATTTTAGGCCAAAATGGTTCAACGGTGAATGTTAACAACAAGGCATTCTTTTTATCGAGCAAAGTACTTGTATAAATTTCTTAAAACTGATATGAATAAGGAAAATTTAAAATATTGCAGTAAATTGTATAAAATGTGTTTGAGTAGGAATTACATTAAATTCATAAGGTCAAATGTAGAAAAGATTAAGAAGCTCAAAAAGGCTAGTCCTAGAGAGTACTGGAAAATTCTGAACGGTAGTAAAAAATGGTGTAACGACACAATTAAAAGATACGTATGAATTTTTCAAAAATTGAAGCAGCATTGATGACACTATTCTTCTACAATGTAGTAACGATTTGCAATTTGAACACAATGTCAATAACGAAACTCTAAATAAATACATCTCTGTGCAAGAAATCAAAAATGCTGTAAAGGCGCTCAAAAACAGTAAGCTAGTGGTAACGATGACATTTTAAAAGACTATTTAAAGTACTCTTTGCCCATTATGAAATATGTATATCATAAGCAATTCAATATAATTTTTACAAAATTATGGTATTATCCCTGAATGTTGGAAAATTGGTGTTATCAATCCAGTATTCAAAATCAAGGGCGATGCTACCAAGCCAAGCAATTATTGACCAATAACTATTTTGATGAGTTTTGGAAAATTATTTATAATACGTCATTATACATGTCATAAATACATGTCTGCAGAAATTTTCTGGAAAAAAACAGTTGATCAGTCAGTATGAATGTGGTGTAAGAAAGGGATACTCAACTGTTGACAATATAAATGTTAATTGATATATTACAAATTCTAGAAAAACAACAGGTTTGTTTACATGAAAATTTATGTTATTTGATTTTTATGAACTAAAAATCCATTATTATATTTATATTTGTAAAATTGTTAATAAAGATGTAAAAACAGAAAAAAGCTCTATGAATTTCTAAAAATGTCAAATAGCTTGTTTATATGAATTTTTTGAATATTATATATATTGTTTGTCTTTAGGACTTACACGAATTTATAGAATGCTATATTGTATGTCTTTGTGAATTTTAAGATTACTATAATGCTTGTACATGTATGTGAAATCAGACAATAAAAAAATCTAAAAGGAAATTGTCTTGTTTTTGTGCATTTATAGGTTTAAAAAGTGCATTTGATACTACATGTAGAACACATTTGTGGACAAAACCTTAGTTATGATATAACTGATTATATAATTGCTTTTCTGCAAAAGTCATTTAATTGCTTCAAACTTGGAATACTTGTTCAATTTTTAAAAAATGGAATTCATTTCAAAAGGGTAGGTAACCTTACAATTTATTTAAGCTCAGCATTGCCCTATTTTACTTTGACTATCTTGGTTAACCTATTTGTTAATAAACATTTCTCAAAAGGTATCAAGGAAGGGCATTAACTTTAAACATTGAGACTTGTTCACTTTCAAATTTAAAATGCATTTCTAAGAGGTAGATAATCATAAAATCCATTGTTGCTTCATTATTTATTTCCCTGTTTAATATCAAACATTAACTTCTGGTAAAAAACTGTTAAAGGTATTCTCTTCGGATATTGAAATATTTGTTGACTAACAGGGTCATGTAAGACTGCTCAGCACAAGCACAAGTTTATGCCACCCTTTTCTATGTTACTTTCTTCAACAATGAAGCACCAAGAAAAGTGTGGCACGCTGTCCTCGGACAGGGCTCATGATCTTGTTATGATTTATAATAAAACTAGCTCTTACCAAAGATTTAGTGAATAGCAATATTTGATCGTTTCGGATTGTTAAGATGGTTCCCGGATCGATATTGTACATTGATATAGGGGAATAAATGACATTTGCGACAACATAAAAGAAGATTTGCGAAAAGAGGTCCTTTTTTCTTATGTAAAAAATGTATCAATAAGATAAACTTTATTTAAACAAAATATTTTAATATGCTTTTGTCAATAAATGAATAGATATTCAACAAATAACGAAAATATAAATACATGTATATCACTGTAATTAAACGGCAATTTTAAGTTTTAATTTATTTTTAAAGAAGCATGCCTTCAGATTAATGCTATTTTCATGAAAATTTTAAAAATGTAATTTAGAGTAAAAGGTTGTGATGACAACAAAGAAAATAATTTACACATGCATTTCAAATGAATTACCAAAACAATGTCAAAATCAGCAAAAGAGGTATCTACTACGATAGTCACGCAGTAGAAATATAGTGATAAATACTGCAAAGTCAGTCATGTTAATTTTAACTTGAAACTTAAATCTTTTAACTGTTCTTAAATCTTAGTAGATCTACTAGTACATTTTTCTCAAATTTATTTTCTTGAAATATCTGGCTCATCTGGACGCATACAGCTTTAAAGACCTACACTCACATTTGGAGGAAAAGTACATATCTATATTTTCCCAGAAGTTAAAAATCTGACTATATAATAAGTTGAAATGCTTTAGGCACCATTTTTTACAAGCTTGTGTCGATAGAACTAAATATGTTGCAATGTTTTTATTGTTTTTTTTTGTTTTTTTTTTTTGTTTTTTTAAACACAATCTTCGTTCGCTGGACAGTTTCATAGAAACCATTGTTGACCTTACGGTACTCGAAGTAAATCGTTCGATGTGACTTAAGAAGTCCAAAACTAAACTTGTTTAAATTTCTGTTCATTGTTACATGTACCATCAGTCCAATGAAACCGTTGTTCGTATATTTGTTATAAATGTTATATGATTGCACTAATAAGACTTTCCTATACTAATTACTCGTTTGGGATTTTTAGGTTTTGCAACGGTCGTGTTAACAATATTTGCTTGTCGTTTGGACGATTTTGCAACAACAGAATGGTACACTGCAAATTCGTCATTAATTCTTGGTGTAAAGTTTTTCCTTGGACTAGATTTTCCTAAGTCATTGTATTTATCGGTATTTGAGTCGGTCTGCTCTTCGGCGCTTGGGCGGGAACGAGCGAAATTCTCGTATGTTCCAGAGTCAATAATCTCTTTATCGCCAACAATTTTTTCAAACCACATTCGATCTGCTTCCGGATCGGAAACGAACTTTTTAGATTTTTTACCGCCATTATCACTGTTCCTAGAACGGTTTGAAAATCCGCCGCTTATGTAGTCAAGAATAGAGACGGGATCTAGTGCCGAATTACTAGAAGGACCAATGTTTTCAAGCGGAATTCTCGGAACCCTACTGTCTATTGATGATGCAGCAGACGGCACGCGTTCGGGTATTTCTGTTATTTCAACCTTGCTTACTGCTGATAGTATTTCTTCTGGTTCGTCAGGTGAAGGTATTGGTAGCTCCTCGGGCTCTACGTTTTCATTTTCTTCATCTGTGTCCTGTGAAACTATTTCAGATTCAAATTTCACGTTTTTTGGTTCATTTTGTAAACGAGATATTTTTCTTTCAGGTTGCTTCAGAATTGGAAGTTTATATGTATACATATTTCTTTCTCGAAATGTTTTTAATTTCTTTTCTCGCTTCATTGATGGTTTGACATTTCCTATATCTTCTGTCATTGTACCTGCATTCTTCTTCCTAATAACAGAATCGAATTCAAACCCCGGATCATCAGTTGAACTGTCCTCGTCAAAATCATCCGAATAATCACCAAACTCTTTTGACGCATGCGTATTCCTGTTTTCCTCTGTTGGTTTGTCAATAACCTCGTACACATCACTTTCGATTTTTTCAATTTTATTTAAAGAAGCACGCCGTCTTTTATCCACTAAATTAGGAAATATAACTTTAAGATTTTGGCTAAATCTCGTCGACAAATCCGCTTGCACAGCAACGCTCACCTTTTCGACCGGATTCGGCTGTACACGGTACGGAATATCCGGAAGTGACGTCAGCTGCGACCGAAACGCTCCTCGATTTAGTTTTTGAAAATTCCATAGTTTCTGTCTTTGCAGCAGATTCGAGTCCTTAGGGTTATCTATAAGAACTTTTTTATATCTCGACCAACTTCTTTCCGGTGGTTCTTTTGCGGCTAGACTCACGTGAATTCCTGATCGAAGTGGCGGGAAAGTGACTTTTTGCATCTTGTGTATTCCCACCTCATACTTGACGTTGAATTCCATTCTTGTGACTTTTAACCGTTAGATCTACTTACAAATCAAATTTTCATTTTAAAGTCATTCATATCGGCAATACGTAGAATTGCATTTTATTTGTCTGTCGGGAACCAATAATCTACCCTATATAGATTTCATCCATTATATATTCCCAGTTCATACATTCATTTCTGAACATAGGAATGAAAGTTCATATAGGAATTCTTCTAAAATGTTCTTGCTATTTTGAAACATACGAATAACGCTGTATTCGTACAAACATTGACTTGTTACACCTCTGTATTCGTTTTCTGTAACGTCTCAAGTTGGTATTTGATAGACCTTCGGGATCCTGAAATATAATAGCAAATGTACTATGGTTTGGAGACCTTTTAGAGTTAAATAGTATATCCATACATACACAGTGCGTTAACTGGAGTGCAGGTGTTAGTTACTCGCACTCCAGGGCATGCTAGTTGATTAGTTCATTTTTTTCTGGAAGTTACTTTATATTGTGACGACAGGGAAAGTGATAACAGTGGAAAAGTCATATTCATTGGTTACTTTTTTCTGATTGTGATGACAGGGATGACTATAATAGAAAAGAGAAAGAACATCAAAACACTCGGCAATCTGATTTATTCGTACAAATAAGATAGCATCGTGTTTCGGTGTTCTTTCTATTGCTTAATACTTCTGAGTGACATCACTGCAATTTAAAAATTCAACGAATTTGGAAAACGATACGACATCATATGGTTCGTTTTTGCTAAAATATGATTTGCAGTTGTATGATTCGTAATGTATTTTTATCACATATAATAAATTAATCCTCAAATATACACACTATCATAAGCTTCTTCGATTTTATTAATCAAACAAAGCATGTCGTTGCAATAATCATTTGAAAATCGTTTTATTAATAATCGAAGATTGTGTCAATATCAAGTATCTATTTTATTGAGAACGGATTTAGATTAGTATATCAAAAAAATCAGTTTTCTAAACATTAGACGCACACTGATTATATATAAAAGTACTTTTTACTAATATAAACGGAATACTGTATTTTACATCAATGAGATATATTGCATATCATTCACTTCAGTATTTGGTATTGTTTTGCTTCGTCATATGAAATAAGTGGGTGATAATTTTGGCTATTTTATGGGTATGGAATAAATCTTACATAAAAACTATTTTTATTATGTTGTTGTGAGCAAATAAAATCAGTTCATTTCTTAGCTTTACGTGAGACATAACGCATTCTATTAAATATATCCCGTATTCTCACTTGTCTTTAACATAACGGTATATGATAATTGAGCACTTATCAAATTGTTAATGAAGAACAGGTAGATAATTTTCATGCCGCCGAAGGTTAACCGCCTTGTGTGTCCGTCTGTCAGTAAATCCGTCCGAAATCGTTTTCGGATAATAACTTTGTTATTATGTTATGAATTTTCTTTAAACACAAATGCTCATCCCGTGAGACAGTGTGGAACGCGAAAGATACAGGTGTGTAGCCCAGTCTGGATCCATGCTGGTCGCAAACCCATTATGTTGGTTTTGTCGTGACGCGGCTCATTAATGTCAACAGCATAATTTTAACATGAGACAGTTTGTTGGGCACAAGATCCAGATCTGTAGCACAAAGGTCAATGTTACATAAAGGTCAAAGGTCAAAAAATGGACTAATTTTGTGTTCGGTCTATAACTTTGACATTGATTGATTTTGAAGTAATAAAGCCCAATTTGGAGTATTCGTCGGGTATAAGCGATATTTATACGCAGAATTTACCATCTTGATTTAGCTTAAGAGAATCTTGAGCTGTCTTGAAGTATAAATTTTACACACATTGCCTATTTTATACATGTATAATTTGAAGTAACTTTGTTTTACTCTAAATAAATTGTTCTTAATTCATATTAATGCTATTATTCCAATAGCATAATAGCAACGGTTATACCAGAAACTAGACAAATACATGTAATTCATTTTATTTCTTACCACTTTAAATAGGTTTGACAACTTTACCAATCTTGTTTTGTAAGTGAAATTCGGCGTTCAGCGGAAGACTGGCATTTGAACAGATGTGTGACATTTGATATAAGCAACTTCAAATCAGAAGTATGAACAACTGAACAGACATCTGACTACTTTTGTTTTTTCAAAAAACAGATTTTTTGTATAATAACAGAAGTTTGACATTTGAGCTTAAGTATAACATTTTACCAGAAGTTTGACATTCAAGCTGAAGTATAACATTTTAATAGATGTTGAACAGGATAAACAGATTTATGATATTTTAACAAAGGTTAGACATTTAAACAGAAGTATGACTTTTAAACAAAGGTTTGACATTTGAACAGAAGTATGACTTTTAAACAAAGGTTAGACATTTAAACAGAAGTATGACTTTCAAACAAAGGTAAGACATTTAGTATGACTTTTAAACAAAGGTTAGACATTTAAACAGAAGTATGAATTTTAAACAAATGTTAGGCATTTGAACAGAAGTATAACATTTAAACAAAGGTTTGACATTTGAACAGAAGTATGACTTTTAAACAATGATTTGACATTTAAACAGAAGTATGACTTTTAAACAAAGGTTTGACATTTAAACAGAAGTATGATTTTAAAACAAAGGTTTTACATTTGAACCGAAGTATGACTTTTAAACAAAGGTTTGACATTTGAACCGAAGTATGACTTTTAAACAAAGGTTTGACACTTGAACCGAAGTATGACTTTTAAACAAAGGTTAGACATTTGAACCGAAGTATGACTTTTAAACAAAGGTTTGACATTTGAACAGAAGTATGACTTTTAAACAAAGGTTTGACATTTGAACAGAAATATGACTTTTAAATAATGATTTGACATTTAAACAGAAGTATGACTTTTAACAAAGGTTTGACATTTGAACCGAAGTATGACTTTTAAACAAAGGTTTGACATTTGAACCGAAGTATGACTTTTAAAAAAAGGTTTGACATTTGAACAGAAGTATGACTTTTAAACAAAGGTTTGACATTTGAACAGAAGTATGACTTTTAAACAAAGGTTTGACATTTGAACCGAAGTATGACTTTTAAACAAAGGTTTGACATTTGAACAGAAGTATGACTTTTAAACAAAGTGTGACATTTGGACAGAAATGGAACATTTTTAAATTAACTGAAATGTGACATTTAAACAAGATTGTGGCATTTAAACAGACGTGTGACCACCAAACAATAGTTCGACATTCAAGCAGAAGTAAGAGATTTTTACAGAAATATTACATTTAAACAGACGTATGAGGTTTAAATAGAAATAAGAGGTTTAAACAGATATATGACATTTTAACAAAAGTGTGACATTTAAACAGAAGTATGACATTTAAAGAGAAACTTTGGCAGAAGTATGACATTCAAGCAGAAATATGTCATTTTTGCATAAGTGTGACATTTATAATGATGTAAGACATTTTACCAGAAGTACGAATAGAAGTCGTCTTATGTTTGAACAGAAGTAAAACATTTAAACAGAAATATGGCATTTTAACGAGTGTGACATATTTACAGAAATCTGACATCGAAATAGAAATTTGACATTGAAATGGAGGTTTGGGAAGTAATGAAGTTGAAAATCATTTCTCTAAAGATATATCAGAAATCTGACAACCAAAAAATGTAAAATTTTTAAATTTCTCACAGCATTAGAATGCGAGGAACTTTAAACGTAATACATAGGAACCAGTTGTAAGCAATGAGCACAAACCTGTCGCGATGTGCCTTTAATGAATACAGTACAATATTTTGGTATGAGGTATTTTTTTCTCTCAATTAAAGTTACAATAATTTAAAGAAATTGTATTAATATTACTACCGGTTTAACAATATAACAAGGCAAAAATAGCCTCTTATATACAACACTTGCAATTTCAGACAATTATAAACATTACCGTTACAATTACTTATATTTTATCGTCACGGTGTATTTTTCAAGTATGCAGAAAAGGGTAAGGGTGTAATTATCTAAAAAAATTATTGCATACGCATAATATCAAGTTTTAGATGATTAGGTTAAAAAAAATAATATAAGCCGCGTCACGACATAACCAACATAATGGGTTTGCGACCAGCATGGATCCAGACCAGCCTGCTGTTCGCTATCAGTTTCTCTACTTGTTATAGGGTCTCTAAGCGTACAGCATGGACCCTGATCAGATTTTGCGGATGCGCAGGCTGGTCTGGATCCATGCTGGTCGCAAACCTATTATGTTGGTTTTGTCGTGACGCGGCTCAAATATGTTTTCAATAAGGACAAACACTTGTAAAATTACAGTGACTTTTGAGAAATTAGTTTTTAATACTTCGAATTAAAACAAGTTTTGATAATTTACTGAATAGAAATTTGATATTAAAAACAGCTAGATTATATGTCAAATATATGTAAAATATTTGTACATGTACGAATATGGATTAGAGACTATCTATTTTCTATAAACATGTATTTAAGGGTTTTGCAGCGGCTTATTCCTGTTCGATATGGAATTAAGAATATATCTGGAGAAGATATAGATTACAGTTTATATTCTATACAATATTTCATGTTTACAAATGTATCAATATAAAACTAATTTAGTTTCCGAAAATGTCGATTGTGGCAATAGAAAAACATTTTAAAAAGCCGATCAAAAAACTTAATATGTAGCACAATTATTAGAATAGATTCTGTATTCAGTGCTGAATTTCCGTTATTTGATGATACATTTGAGTGTAATACAATATAGTAAAATGTTTATTTAAGACCAATTATTCAAAAATAACGATGAACGTAAACGATATAAATATTATGTACAATAAAGCACGGGGAAAGAAATTAGCGTTTGAATCGATTTATAAATAATTTTGCATGATATCATCATATAAGCTTAATTTGATTGAAAATATTTTTATATAAAAAAATGAAATATTCCATGATATTATTAAATACATATTTTTTTAAAACTTGAACGGTTATATATAAAGCACGTGTAACTCACCTATGGGTGAAACAGTATTTTATAAATTCCTAATCTTCATGCAGTAAATCCAAATATGTCATCTATATATATGTCAAATATCTATAAACTTTCTTTTTTTTTCTTCTTAAATTTTAATTTGACATGGGAGGCTTTTAAATATTGACTGACGTCTTACACATTAGCATTTCGCGGATTAAACCTTTAATTCTTGAGCCGTGCTTATCATAACCCTTTCGCGAAAATACGTGACTATTTCGTTATACGCCAAAAAGCTGATAAAATGTAACGTTTGCCAAATAATTTTCTTCCAGGGTAAACTAGCTTAAATATTTACTATTTCACATAGCACTGAAACATTTAAAAGATCAAAGATTTGCGTTGATAAATTATACACAATTCAAACAGCAATAGGTCACAGTATTCGTCAATAGAGTGCCATTCGGACAAAAGGGTACAGTTTTAAGATAGTCGTTAAAGATTTTAACAGTGTATCGGTTCAACTTTAAAACTAACAAATAAACCTATGGTACTATATCATGCAATGTTTTTAACATTAAATGTATATGGTTATGTAAGGGGTTATTATAATGTTATGAATTGTATCAAATTTGAATCAAATTGTTCGCAATATTGTTCACATGTAACAAAGTACCGGTTAATTTTAAACAACGAATATCGGCCTTAATAGATTAACCTCTCTTTGTGTTTGTCACACGAAAATAAAAATAATTTAAAATGTATGGTATCTAAATTTTTGCAACGGTTTATTATTGTTATTTTATTTTTATTAAAATCGAACGAATACTGAGTCAATTTATTTTTAAAAAAGAGGATACAAGTACCTATCAACTTCTCCGCATATAAATCGGTGGAATGGCGTCGCATTCGGAACCATTCGCTTATAAACGTAAATCATCTCGGAAACAATACGGATCGAAAGTAGTTCTGCTATATACGCCATCCGTAGGCTTTTTTTGTATGTTATGACTGATTCTAGATTACAAAATTGATGAAACTAAATAAAGAAAGATGACAAAATTGATGAAACTAAATAAAGAAATCCCTTAACTGCGTAAGTTAATTAGACCAAAATCCGTATCATGAATTACGTTCATCGTTATTTTTGAATAATTGGTCTTAATTTGTTTTTTCTTACTATTGTATTTGTTCGCAATAAAATAATCCGAAGTCTGGCGTTTTTATTTATTTATTTTTTATTAATTAATTAATTAATCAATAAATAAAAAAATAAATAAATAAAAACTAATTTATTTATTTATTTATTTCATTTGTTAATTTTCTTTTTTCCTGCAAACTCCTATGAAATGCAAATTTGGCTGTATGCAATATAGTAACATTCGGTCACGGTGATTCTATTAACACAACTGTAGCAGTGGTGAAAGTCAATGCTATTTTAGGCAAGAATAAATTAAAGTAGGCCTGTGTCCAGAATCATGAAAAAAACATATATTTTAATCAAATAAACTGCTGGGTACGAAGATTTGTCTTTTGCACCAGCATGTTTGGACCGATTAGTATTTTCATAAAACCGCGTATTTTTAGAGACAGAAATACCTTCGCAGAAGTGTGTACAAGTCGCTTTAAAATCAGAAGAGAATTAAAACAAGTCTGGTTGCCGTATTATCTTAATCAAAATAGATTAGCAAATTAAATACCTTACTGATAATATGCATGCAATTACTAAGATTTTTTTTACATTTAATATTAGCATATATATTAAACTGTCAGTGGATTTTAAACTTATTTAGCACCGATTTGGCAAAATAACACTAGGATAAAGGTAATTATAAGCTGTAACTAATTTTAACGATTTAAATTTTATACCACATAAGTATTTTATGTTGAAAGGTAGACAAAGCATTTTCATTTTATGTAACACATTCAATGTGTCATTCGCATACCCTCGTAAACTTTGAAAAGTCAAAGAATTAACCTTGCGTTTTTATTTTAGGGTGACCTACATGTAGGGCCGTCCAAATAGCTATTTGCTCAAATAGCTATTTGCTCGAATCCCTGGGTGAATTTTTGAAATATTGATATTGACATTCCTTTAATGATTCTGGCATCAAAAGATTTTATGTTCCACCTAAATAAATATAAAATCTTGACTTAAACGCTGATGAACCTATATAAAAATATAAATTTTTTGGACATTTCAGTAATAATTCGATAATGTGCGAGTAAAATGTACGTACTAAAGTAAGAATTTACTAAAAAAAGAAACATTCGTTGATCTTTCTGTTTTTTTTTGTTTCGATGGATAGTAGTAGCGAAAATATTCCGTTGTACGGTTTAAAATGAAAGAGCATACATACAAAACATTTGAAATTATTAGTTATTACTATTAGTTGTGCCAGATTTTCAAAAGACCCAAACGAGGTTCTATAATTGATGCCCGATTTAAACAAAATAAAAGTGAAAGGCGGGGTACTTGCAAAATGTTTGATTAAAAGGTAATAAAAACTGGGCTTTCTGATTGAATAAAGCTTAGACCAGTCTGGGAAATGATACAAGTTATGGCTGGGAAATGATACAAGTTATGGCTCGGAAATGATTAAGTTGTGGCTGGGAAATGATACAAGTTATGGCTCGGAAATGATTAAGTTGTGGCTGGGAAATGATACAAGTTGGCGGTAATTGCTACACGTTATGGGTGGGAAATGATACAAGTTATTGCTGGGAAATGATACAAGTTAAAACTGGGAAATGGTACAAGTTTGGGCTGGGAAATGATACAAGTTAAAACTGGGAAATGGTACAAGTTTAGGCTGGGAAATGATACAAGTTAAGGCTTGTAAATGATACAAGTTAAGGCTGGAAAATGATATAAGCTGTTGCTGGGAAATGAAACAAGTTAAGACTGGGAAATAACACAAGTTTAGGCTGGGAAATGATACAAGTTATGGCTGGGAAATGATGCACGTTAAGGCTGAGAAATGATAAAAGTAAAGATTGGGAAATGATAAAAGTTATTGCTGGGAAATGATACAAGTTAAGGCTGGGAAATGATACAAGTTAAGGCTAGGAAATGATACAAGTTATTGCTGGGAATGATACCAGGTAAGATTGGGAAATGGTACAAGTTTAGGGAAATGATACAAGTTAAGGCTGGTAAATGATACAAATTAAGACTGGGAAATGATGCAAGTTATGGCTGGTAAATGATGCACATTAAGGCTGGGAAATGATAAAAGTTAATGCTGGGAAATGATACAAGTTATGGCTGGGGAATTATGCACGTTAAGGCTGGGAAATGACAAAAGTTATTGCTGGGAAATGATACAAGTTTAGACTTGAAAATGATACAAGTTAAGGCTGGGAAATGATAAAAGTTATTGCTGGGAAATGATACAAGTTTAGACTGGGAAATGATACAAGTTATGGCTAGGGAATGATACAAGTTAAAGCTGGTAAATGATACAGGTTAAGACTGGGAAATGATGCAAGTTATGGCTGGGAAATGATTCACGTTAAGGCTGGGAAATTATAAAAGTTATTGCTGGGAAATGATACAAGTTTAGACTGGGAAATGATACAAGTTAAGACTGGGAAATTATAAAAGTTATTGCTGGGAAATGATACAAGTTTAGACTGGGAAATGATACAAGTTAAGGCTGGGAAATGATAAAAGTTATTGCAGGGACACGATAAAAGTTAAGACTGGGAAATGATACAAGTTAAGGCTGGGAAATGATAAAAATGATACAAGTTATGGCTGGGAAATGATACAGGTTATGGCGGGGAAATGATGCACGTTAAGGCTGGGAAATGATACAAGTCAAGGCTGAATTAAAAGTTCAAGAACATCACACACAATAGCGAAAGTAATAATGACGCAAAATATAAAAGTGATGATGAGAAAAACATAAAATGTCTTAGTAAGTGATCAAAGTGATTGATATAAATCATATCTCATTGATTTGTATTATATAATCTAAAAAGCTTTCATAACCCATGTGCCACGTGACTTGTTAAATAACAGGAATCGCTCTTACCTAATTATTTCGATTTCTATCTAAACTGTAATAGCTAAAGACAGGCAAATGTATCGATAAAAATCATTGAAGTAGTAGTTACAATTATTAGATACTGTGAGAAAGAAGAAGATATTTCGTTAGATATATCTATGTATATACTTACATAGTTATTACCAAAAACGGGACATTAATCCTCGACTACTTAACACTCTTTACACTCTTTTAACTTGATAATATGTATGTTTAAATTTACATTTAAACTTTGAAAATATTTGTAAAGGCTGCGTTTTAAAGTTTAATCAGAGGATTACGGGGGTTAGAGAGGAACAAAGCGTATCTTATATATGCAATAATTTATAGATAACTGTTAAGATACAAAGTGCGTGTTTTACTTATTATCTGTACATAAACACTTAAAATGTCCGTAGTCCATTTCTTGAATTGACTTGTCCAACTTTCAAGCTTGATAAAATCATTCATCATTTTTAGCGTGCATTTTCAAAATATGAACTGACTGGATTGCGAGCAGTGGTTTCATTTTACTTTGCTTGGTGTGTTTAATTATATTTTGTTTTAACTGTTTCATTATAAATATACTTCTCAAGCAAAATACAATCGAACTGATAAAGGGAAGTAAATTTGAAACTCTAACGAAAGATTTAATGGAACATCTCATGAAAAATATGGCGGGACTTCTAAGCAAAGTATTATGAAACCTCAACCAATCAAAAGCAATGACACGTTGATTTGGTTTCTTTTGAGATTGTTACTGGTATGAGATTACTAGTAGTTGGTCCTCAAAATGGCGCATGGCGACTCGGTAATGAGCCAATCGACATTCAAACTATTTTTAGCTTTTGTTCTAATGTTCATTATGCATACACGTCCTCTTCCGACCCTCTTGTAAAATAAGTAAAGAATATTGGCATACGATTGTTTGCGCCATAATTGTCAACGATATATCGACATCCTTCATTGGATCAAGAAGATTAATTAGCAGTAGTTTTTCTTCTTCTTTGCAGATTAATGAAAGTGGTAGTGCGCTAAAAGACATGGAGTTTATATCTTGAAAAAAAAAAACAAAGAGAGGTTCAAGTCAAGGCACGGTCTACATTTCGACATATGTATACAAAAATAGGCCAGACATTGCCGACCTGAAAAGCTTCAAAGAATGCGACATTACATCAATAATCAAAACCGTTCAGTTATATGGAAGTATATTAATAATAAATTCTACTAAGGGATGACTGGATAACCTCCCTTGATGATTCAGGTAACACTATTTCAAATAGATTTGAAAGGCCCTGTGTCATACACTGGAAAAAATATTAACATGTGGCGCTTCTATACCAATGACACATGTCCTATTCACTCCAAGCAGTGCGAAAGCCTCATTCCCAACATGGTACTTCTATCTATTGGTAAATTTTAAAATCCGGGAACAAAGTGATCCCTCGGAAGCATTAATCACAACAAAATTACAAGAGAATTACATGAGGGATAATGACTATATACGTGTAACATCCCTCACGCCCCCTAGCACCAGCTTGAGCGGTACTCAATTCTCAACACTTAATAGTGCTTTCCATCAATTATCCCGAAGGACCATAACAATATAACAACACTGAAGTGAAGTACGGGGCAACTTTTACAGCTGCCACCTGCTGTTGTAAAGTATAAAAATCCGGGAACAAAGTGATCTTTCGGAAGCATTAATCACAACAAAAGAGAATACAAGAGAATGGCAGACTCGGTTTGATTGAGTCTGTACATGAGGAATAATGATACCTCACGCCCCCTAGCACCGGCTTGAGCATTAATCACAACAAAAGAGAATACAAGAGAATTGCAGACTCGGTTTGATTGAGTCTGTACATGAGGAATAATGATACCTCACCCCCCTAGCACCGGCTTGAGCATTAATCACAACAAAAGAGAATACAAGAGAATTGCAGACTCGGTTTGATTGAGTCTGTACATGAGGAATAATGATACCTCACCCCCCTAGCACCGGCTTGAGCATTAATCACAACAAAAGAGAATACAAGAGAATTGCAGACTCGGTTTGATTGAGTCTGTACATGAGGAATAATGATACCTCACGCCCTCTAGCACCGGCTTGAGCGGTAGCTTGTAATAACGAAATGATAAAAATATTATACAGCTATCTTTTAAAAAAAAAAAGCCCCATCAGTGTATTTCAAATAGATCTAAAATGTATTTGAAACACCCGAATAATTAAATAAAGAAAATAAAAATGAAATATTGATTCAGTTCTGACTGGGATATACGATATCGTATGTCCCAGGTTCTGACTCCAACCTGATATAAACTATAGTCTGTCCCATTAAAAATGGAAATGAACTTTTGCCTGGTATGAATTAACAAAACGACGTTGAATAAAAAGTAAAACATTTTTGTAAACTAAAAAAAAGTCACCCTCGAGATTTTTCAGGATTTTACTCTAAAGTGTCTACTTTTCTTGTGAAAGCAAATTTTGATTTCTCTATGGAAAATCTCTGTTGTTTATTTTCCGTAGCCATTGCCGAAGTACTCTTCATTTGAAGATGAACGGGAGAAAGCACGTGTCATGTTTCTAATATATACATGAGGTTCTCGGGGTCGTTTCATGATTATTTTACAAAGCTGGATCTACAAGATGTAACGGTTTAGTTGCAATGCATGATGGAAAACTTTAAAAAATGAAAAATTAGCAACAAGAACACCGAGTCACATGGATTAGATCTAGAAATTGCACTTACTTTTAAGCTGAATAGAATCCGATGAACTTTATAAACGTCACGACAAATTCGCATATGAAGATTCCTTCATTGCCAGTTTCTATCCAGTTCCGTAGATCCCACTTTTTGACTTCAAAAATCCTTAATGACATGAGTCATGACTCCTACACTTTTGATGATCCAGATTTTTTAAACTGATAATCCGTCTCATTATTAAAACATTCTTCAATTTGTGGAGTTATCTGGGTTAGCAAATGAAATATGTAAATGAAACACATCATAATTCAGCATGTTCCAAATCCATAATTCAAGAACGGCCCATAAATTTTAGTTGTCTACATCACAATGCTTATCATGGATTCCTGACGAAAAAAAAACTTTATTACGTCAACAACAATTGACGAAATATATGACGTAACAAAAATGCCTCGCGCTTTTTATGGATGATTACAGTTGCGGCATTGACAGAGGGCGGTTAGGCATATGTAACCTCAAACAGATAATTTTAAGCGTTGAGATAAATTTGTCTTGATGGCATTTAAAATAATTTTTGTAAACCCAGATTTTGCAAATTCCACGTTCAATTCATATATTAATAATATAAAACTTTTGATAGATTTCTAACATTTAAAAATAATTTTAAACACACTTAAAATGACATATGAATCTTCAACAGTACAATACTTCTTTCATTAACTTCATATAAAATTCGTTTTGATTTTATGCTTTTGAACATTTTTTATATTTCTCAGAAATAGTTTCCTTACATATTTATCGTTATTCAAGACTTCTGTAAATCTTACTCTTTTAGCTACAAAATATACAATACGTGGTATTTTTCTCCTGCGAAAAATATGCTAGATTTTAGATCTATTGTTTTTGTAACACACTGAATATTTTCAAATTTTAGGAAGGCTAAAATTATTGAGAACGTCACTCGATGTTTCTCTTTGACTCGATCTACCCTTCATATAAACAAAATAATTATTTAGTGTCCAGCTTTATTTGTCATCCAATGAAAACGCTGTATTTCTTAAAAATTATGTGTGTTAATTTTCATAGAAGAAAAAAAGTCGATACTATATTGAAATCCGTTCATAGTCGCCTTCTATTTTTCATAGTACCGCGTAGTGACGTAATCAAGGGCCAAATAAAGCTTGACACTAAATATGTTAGTGTTCATCTTTAGCTGTTCTACAGAAATTAGAAACATTCTCCTGTCGCTATAGCTCCCGTCGAAGTTTCTAATTCTGTAGAACAGCACGGATGAACACTAACATATACATGTAACATTTTGTGTCTACAAAAAACCACTTATTGTCGCTTATTGAACACTCCAATTCAAACCTTCTCTTAATAATATCAAATTACTGCCGGTATTTCTGGACATTTTGTTGAATTGCGAGACGGAAAGTTAAACATGTATTTACGAGCTTAAAGTGAATAGGCCTACGTTTGATTGCTTAAACTAGAAAGCATGATATTATATTCTTATAATTTACATTTTCCCCGAACGCGAGTCTGTGTTCTCCCGTTAGCGACGGAGTTAGTTAAAGTAGACACTGTGGTAACAAGCAAACCAATGCTGAACGTATAGTGAATCAGTTTTCTTAATATTTTTTTGTCAGATTTGCATGATAATGTAGTATTTGTTGGCGTTTTCTTGTGAAAGTTGAAACCTACGGAAAGTTTTAGCGCACGAACATCGCACCCGAAATAAGAAGGGTAACATATTTTTGTATCCCATCGAACGTGGTCAATTTATTAATTTTTGAATAGACGTGATGCACACTAATGGACAGAATTCAGACAACTACAGAATTATTTAAATTAAACATTGATTAGCGAGAACCATTTAATAGTCTTCTAGCTTCCCGCTCCCCTTCGACGCGTTGCGGTATTCAAGATACGCGCTTGATTGGAAAGCTATAATCAAATCACTTTCTTAAAAAAATATGAAATACGACATTATATCATGGTAACTAATTAAATCTTTGTGTGTTAGAATTTATAAACCTTACTGATATTTTCACTTCAAATGATTTTGATTATTTTAAATAATGGTTTGCTAGTAAAATTGCCTTTTTGACTTCAACTTTGTTGTCATTTTTCATTTTAATGATAACCTTTAGCTATTGACCAGTAAGTGAATAAGGATAATATTTTTTTTATAATTACCGAGTATATTTCACGCTAATTGTGAGACGAACCCTAAATGACGTCTTTATGGGCGCCGCCATTTTGAAATGGACGTCACGTCAGGTTACAACGTAAGTCAACGGGAAAAAATATAATTTTAGCATTTTGACAACATTCGTGACTTTATGAAAAAAATGAAAAACATGCCTAGAGATATTGACGTCAGGGTTAACATGACATTAATTTAAATGATTTTACTATTATATTAAATAAAAAATGGAATGTTCAAATTTGATGGGACAGACTATAGCTCTGTTACTTTTCAGCAAACGCAAATCCAATGAACCAAGTCAGCTTAGGTATAATATCGTATTTTATTTTTTATGCATTTGACAAATTTTGCTAGACACAAACTAAGCAAAAACTTCGTCTATCCCCGAGCCCCTGTGTTGTATTGTTTTTATATAGTTGGCGCTTGAAAAGTTTGTGGAAGGGAGAAAACTCTTTAAGATAAAAGTAATTCATTTGATAGATTTACTCCCCTTTGAAATGTCGTTTGGAAACACCGTGGTAAATATTACGTTAAAATTTTGTTAATTACTTCAGTTTTTGATAGAGTATCGCATGTATTTAACAACTTGTAACTGTTTAATATGAAAACTTTTTATTTAAATGCTATTTCAGATATAAAGTTAGAGCATAAATGGGAAAATTCAAATCAGAAATGTCTGCAACATTTTGCAAGAGAAGGGAGGTAATTCAGGAGAACATGTCGTGAGTAACATCTAGTAATATGAATATTTTGGTATCATCCTTTGAATTGTTTTTATTTGTTTTGATATCTTGTTTTTATACTATTAAATGTGAATTAGATCCACAATATGATTATCATCTTCCACATGGGTAAGATATGGCAGATATGGTGGCTGATTTGCGCCATTCGTGTTTTTCGCCGGGTGAGAGTGGTTTCCTCGAACTGATCTTATATGATAAAACAGGTGGCCTAGTGGTTTTGGCGAACTTAATTTTTATAGTGCAAACAATATTTATTGTATAATTGGCACGCCAATTATCATGGTTTATCGCACATTTTCATGCAATTAAGAAAAGACAAGATTTCGAAAATTTTAACCTATTATTTAATATTTTCTTTAGTAGAGTAAAGTACCCATATTTCGACACCTTACGATAAATTTTCGTTACAATTTAACATTTTTATGTATATCCTTATTTCGACACCGCACTCTACAGTATCCGACATTTTCGCGCCCTTTTCAAACACTACTTCTTTAGTAGCATCTAAGGTTTTCCATTTAATAATAGTATAAGCTTTGTCCGTTGAGGGTCCGGTATTTCGACATGGTGATCCTAAATTCGACACCCTAATTAAGGTTTAAGAAATACATTTAAAGTTCAAATAATATACAAATAAAATGAATTCCAACACTATTAATAACACTTTACGAGCCAAACATGATTATGAAAGAATATTGTATTAAAAACACGATCAGTTCATCCCTTAAATTAGTCAAAATGTGCATGACTTGTGTAGATACATTTTTGTATGTCTTACACACATACTTTGATTATAGAGAAAATGTTAATTATTAATCTTTGAAGCGGGGATTTCCAATTGCATTGCGTCAGCAGTGCACATTATGTACCACTGACAGGCTGTATAGCGGAAACATTTCCTGTTTTTTAGATTAGTTCTTAGTTTAAATCATAGGTCTTCTCTGAATACATAATCGGTAGAGTTCATACTCACCATTGATTATATCTCTAATGGCCCAAAGCCAAGCAAGTCTGTCACTTTACTAAGGGAGCCGGTGTAGCGTGTAGCCTACCAGTTTTAAAATAACTAATACCGGCAAATGTTTCTTTTCTGGGTAAATAGTCTCCCAAAAGTGTTTTTCTTCCATACATAATGATCTAAGACTTGTAATCTTTACTTTATAACAGATAAGCGGGTAACATGTACTGTTACAGTCAGCACTCAAACTAGTTGGTGCATTTCCACTAAGCTTTAAAGCTTATCAGTCAGGATGCCAAATATCATTGCTGTTTTTATCTTCTTTGATATTACACCACTTTGAACCATAAAATAGTGTTGATCAACTTGGATGGCGAACATCTGCAATATTTCTTTTCATTAGCCTCCTTGACATGTGTACACAATTAGGCATAAATATGTGATTTAAACTGTAAAACACTAATATACCTATTGCTGAAGTTCATTTAAACCAAATACATTGTATACCTGTTTTTCAGAATAAACAACATCACGAAACATTACCATTACATGTTACTAATGAAATATATTTTTCTACATGAGAATTTATTAGCGGCATCTAATACCTCGAATTTCCTCAATAACAAACATTGTTAACAATGTAACATTTATATACTCTAATTAATACTTATTCGTCCATAGCCAAATACAATATATACGTGCATGGAATGCCATATTTGGTCAGTTTGATTTAAGTTAGTTCTAAATTGGTTTGATTCAGTCACATGTGTCGAAATAACGAACTTCCTTTTAAATTTGGTTCCTAAGTTCGACACTCACGCCTTGGCTGGAAATTTAACTCTAGACAAGCTGTTGATGGTCCAGTTTGAAGAACAACTTCAATAAGCGTGTTTAAAAAGTTGACAATAGCATAACTTGACAAAAAATAAATAGTAGTTTTACTGTTACATAGGTCGACCTCTTACATGTTTCCCTAAGAAGCGACTTTTTAATGTTCGAATTTTCGAGCCACACTTTTGTACTTACCAATGTCCGCGAAATCGGTGCCTATGTGGTCTGAATTTTTTTCATGACGTCATCAAATGAATGATGAACGTAAATTTCGATCAAAATATCAGTTAAAACGCATAATTCTGGGATTTCATGATGTTTGTAAAAAAAGGTGTCGAATTAATGGGTATGTCGAATAAAGGTACTATTGCTCTATACTGTAATAGTAATATTTACATAAAAGCATTACACAATACAAAAGAACAACATCATAGAAATATATACACTATATAAGTAAAACCTGAAAAAACGAATACTGGTTGGGGCTGGGACATAAGATAAGTATCTTATCTTATGTCCCAGGTTGGGGAGATAAACTTCGGCTGGTTGATAAACTCGGCTTTTTATAATTAAATCAAGTTATCGGAATTTTTAATCTTATCAAGCTCACCAATCTCATACTATCGCTGGAATTCGACAATATCTGGAAATTTTGTCAAGTTTGGTAGATCTAAGATATTTAAAAAATAACACAGACTTTTACCTGTTTGTTTACAAAACATGCCTATAAAAAGTACGGGAATCCCATTGTTGTGCGCATGTGCAGCAGATGCTCATTTTGAGGCCCGCACAGGGGTACTTTTATATATTGACCGACTACCGGTAAAGCAGACGACGTTTACGTATACATTTTGTAGATGAAAATCAGACTCACTTTTGTCTTGCTAACTCATTACACAATTGTAATCTTTAAGTGGAATGGATTGAAAGACTGATGTTAAATGCTCCTTTTATAATTATGTTAATGTGTAGGTTGAATACTACTAAATTAATTTCTTCTTCACTCTGTTAAGCTAAGCAAAAATAAATTTGAATCACTAATTTTTTAACTACATATTTCGTTATACGTTAATAAATGATAATGCATGTGTTTTTTTACGTAAAAATGATTTATATGTTACATAGTACGTTGCATATAAATATCGTGTTATCATATCTATATTCATTATACTAACATAATGCTCAACAATTTTGGTAACAAATATTTTTTATTTGACATAAATGAACAGCAAAGAAATAATAAAATGTCTAAACATGTTATTTTACGTTTTAACTTACTCATTTAAGAAGAAAAACAAAGAGCCGGAATTATCTACTCGCGCGCGTCAAAAATATCCTTTTTACGTACCTCTTCCAGGGCCTCTCAAAATTACCCGTTATGTTTCTAAATATAACTTTTATGGTGATACCGGAAAATCGAAGAGCTGAAGTTTATTATGGTGCAAGATTCATCAGAATACAAAAACAAATAAATGAAATATGCCCCAAAAACACCGATTTTCGGCCGAGTTTATCTCCCAAACCAGTAGACTAGGCCTAATGATATAAAATTTATAACAAAATATTCATGATTAAAACACTTTATATATTATATGAACCATGCTTTCTTTGCCTTTAATTAATATATAACATATGATCGACGAAACCACTTTCGCACCTCTTGATAAATAAAGTTTGCCTAACCAGTAGTATGACGAAACCACCATAATTCCCCCCCCCAGCCCCGCCCCCCCCCGGTGAGCGATAAGTCGAGAATTAACGAGTTAAAATGGCTGGGGTGCAGAGGGAAAAGCGCAGGGGTGAATTGTAATAGATAAAACTCCAGAGCAAGTTTAATAAATAAAATTTCGGAGCAAGTATTAAAAAATAAAACGTCTGGGTGCTAAGTGAAAAAAAAAGTAAAATATTGTCATATTGAATATCATATTCTTAGTTAGAAGAAACAATTGCCTTTGGTATTTTAAAATATTTTTTCTGAACTAGTTGTTCAGAAATAGATATGCTTGTGAAGATTTATAATTTATTCATATTTCAGTCATTTCAGTTGAAACTCTAGTCAAAAATCTCCTAACAGCTAAAATGTGCTTTTAAATAATTTAATCTCTGCTTTTTACTAGATATGTGTTACAGGCAAAGATTGTCTTTTATTTTTAAGAATTTTGCTATTCTTGCAAATGCTTATATCACAGATATACATACACGTCTAATTAATCTCCATGCTTATATACATTGAATTTATGCTCTAGAAATGGTTTTCTCTAGCAATCTTAAGTTTTCTGTATCTTATTGTTTAACTTGTGTGCATCATGCAGCTATAGGTCATTACTAATATACTAAGACTTGTCAAAAAGACATCAATATAATTTTGTACGAGCCATGTCTTTTTCCACACGCTAATGATTTTACAGAAGTGAAAAAAGTATGATAAATGGGTCAAAGCATTCACATGGAACAAAATCTGGCTTATCCCATAGCATACAAAGTACCAGTCTTAAAGCAACATGCCTCCAGATTCATGCTAATTTTCATGAAAAATTCTTAAAATTATTTTTAAGATATGCATACCCATGACCCCTGAATTGAGAGGCAGAATTCATTACAATTTTATTTGCTATTTTATTTTACCATTATTCTTCTTTCAAATTGATATAAGGATAAAGTACAAAATTAATCATGTATGAAATTTCCCTTGAAGATTATAAGCACCATATATTTCATTATTATTAAGGTGTTACATCCATTATCCTGTCTAAATTTGGTTCATATTAGCCACTTGCATATCTCATTGATACAATTAGTATAAAATACAAGTATTATAAATAGCACTATATTAACTAGGGGCAATAAAATATTTTGTTGATTTACAGCTCTCAAAGTGAGCTGACAGAAAGATGTCCACTGAAATCCCTTTACTAACAAAGGAGAAATCCCTTAGCTAACAATGGACAGTTCCAAATTCCAGGCTGAGGACAAGTCCATTATTCAAACTGAGGTAAGTTAAAAAAAAGCCTTAAATAAAATATAATATAATTGCTTAAGTACCAGCTTTGAAATAGACACCTTGAATATTTGAATCTTACAAACTTTGAAGATCCAATAGATAAGTGTAGATATTGTAATCAACCCTATTGAAATCTGTCATGCAATTATAATATTGTAGCATTTTTTATCTCTACAATGAATGGATGTGTAAACTTTAATAGGTAAGCTTATTTTACATATTTTACGATACTTTTTCGAAACTATACATTATATTCAAATGATATGAATAAGGATTTTTCTCATATCAGATCCAAAAAGAAAGGAATAATAATAGGAAGGTAAAGTTTTTTTTTGTGTTAATAAAATGTGACATGATGTATGACTATTCTAATTTTATTCCTCCGTTCAAGTACTGAGAGTACGAACCCTGGAAACATCTCCATTCATGTCCTTAATGTGACATGACTGAATATCTTTCATGATAATTATCACAAAAGAAAAATGAATTATGTAGGATTAAAGCTACCAATGTTAAGTTTAATTTGACAGGCTGTCCAAACATGCACATTCTTTTTTAATGACAAAAGTTTTTCTAACTTTTCATTTTTAATGAAAAAATGACATTTATTTTTCTAGTGTTTCGGAAAAAAAAATTCTATGTTTGGAGCAAATCTAGCCTTTATTTACATGCCTGTGTGGTCCTTAAATTAAATAGAGAGAATTTATTTCTACTAAGAAAGCATAATATGACCTGGCTGCTGGTGAGACTGATTGATTACATGGTTAAATTAATGAATTAAGACTATATTAACTCAATTATTTAAACATAATTATGTTCTTGGTTAATTCTGTGGATTATATTTAAGTAAATATTTTTATTTTTTGAGTAATGTTTGGCTTCAGCATATGGTACTTTGTTCAAGGTTTTTAAAAATTTCAACTTTAAAAAAATGGTTTACCATATATTTTATGTCTAATGGAATGTTGTGCCTACAGTAAAACCTTTGCAATGTGACCCTCTATGAAAGTATTTATAACTATTATATTTACAACACTATCAATTCTTCCCTAAGTAAACTTAATATCCCTCATTCATTTACACCTTCCAGCAAAACCAAAATCCTCTTCAGAAGGGTGTTGCTTTGCAAAGGTTCAACTGCAATATTCACAGGTGTTCTAAACATTTGGTGATTACTTTGCATTAAATTATGAGAAAAGATTTCAATGCTAGCATTTAGTATTGTCCTTTCCACATCTTATTGTGCTTGCATTTACTTGTGTCTTTTTACTGGCATTTACTATAGTGTCTTTACCCCATCTCAAAGTGCTTGCAATTACAAGTGTCTTTTCCCCATCTCAAAGTGCTGGCATGTATTAAAGTGTCTTTACCCAATCTCAAAGTGTTGGCATTTACTTTTTTGTTTTTACCCCCATCTGAAAGTGATGGCATTTACTACAGTGTCTTTACCCAATCTCAATGTGCTGGTATTTACAATAGTGTCTTTACCCCATCTCAAAGTGCTGACATTTAATAGTGTCTTTACCCCATTTCAAAGTGCTGGCATTTACTAGTGTCTTTACCCCATTTCAAAGTGCTGGCATTTACAATAGTGCCTTTACCCCATCTCAAATTGTTGGCATTTACTAGTGTCTTTTCCCCATCTCAAAGTGATGGCATTTACAGTAATGTCTATACCCCATCTCAAGGTGCTGGCATTTACTAGTGTCTTTACCCCATCTCAAATTGTTGGCATTAATTTACTAGTGTCTTTTCCCCATCTCAAAGTGCTGGCATTTACAAAAGTGTCTTTACCCAATCTCAAAGTGCTGGCATTTACTAGTGTATTTTCCCCATCTCAATGTGCTGGCATTTACAATAGTGTCTTTACCCCATCTCAAATTGTTGGCATTTACTAGTGTCTTAACCCCATCTCAAAGTGATGGCATTTACAATAATGTCTATACCAAATCTCAAAGTGCTGGTATTTACTAGTGTCTTTACCCAATCTCAAAGTGCTGGCATTTACTGTAGTGTCTTTACCTAATCTCAAAGTGCGGGCATTTACTAGTGTATTTTCCCCATCTCAATGTGCTGGCATGTACAATAGTGTCTTTACCCCATCTCAAATTGTTGGCATTTACTAGTGTCTTTTCCACATCTCAAAGTGCTGACATTTACTAGTGTCTTTATGCCATTTCAAATTGCTGGCATTTACTAGTGTCTTTACCCCATCTCAATGTGCTGGCATTTACTAGTGTCTTTATGCCATTTCAAATTGCTGGCATTTACTAGTGTCTTTACCCATCTCAAAGTGCTGACATTTACTAGTGTCTTTACCCATCTCAATGTGCTGGCATTTACTAGTGTCTTTACCCCATCTCAATGTGCTGGCATTTACTAGTGTCTTTATGCCATTTCAAATACTGGCATTTACTAGTGTCTTTACCCCATCTCAGTGGGCTGACATTTACTAGTGTCTTTTCCTCATCTAAAAGTACTGGTATCTAATATAGTGTCTTTTCCCCCATATCATAGTGCCAGCATTTACTGTACTTTCTTTACCAAATCTCAAAGTGCTGGCATTTACTAGTGTCTTTTCCCCATCTCAATGTGCTGGCATTTCAAATAGTGTCTTTACCCAATCTCAAAGTGCTGGCATTTACTAGTGTCTTTACCCCATCTCAAAGTGCTGGCATTTACTAGTGTCTTTACCCCATCTAAAAGTGCTGACATGTACTAGTGTCTTTCCCCATCTAAAATTGCTGGCATTTACTAGTGTCTTTACCTCATCTCAAAGTGCTGGCATTTACTATATTGTCTTTACCCCATCTAAAACTGCTGGCATGTACTAGTGTCTTTACCCCATCTAAAAGCGATGACATTTACTAGTGTCTTTACCCCATCTAAAAGTGATGACATTTACTAGTGTCTTTACCCCATCTAAAAGTGATGACATTTACTAGTGTCTTTACCCCATCTCAAAGTGCTGGCATTTACTAGTGTCTTTTCCCCATCTCAAAGTGCTGGCATTTACAAAAGTGTCTTTTCCTCATCTTAAAGTACTGGTATCTAATATAGTGCCTTTTTCCCTATATCAAAGTGCCAGCATTTACTAGTGTCTTTACCCCATCTCAAAGTGCTGGCATTTACTAGTGTTTTTTCCCCTTCTCAAAGTGCTGGCATTTACAAAAGTGTCTTTACCCAATCTCAAAGTGCTGGCATTTACTAGTGTCTTTTCCCCATCTCAATGTGCTGGCATTTACTAGTGTCTTTTCCCCATCTCAAAGTGCTGGCATTTACAAAAGTGTCTTTACCCAATCTCAAAGTGCTGGCATTTACTAGTGTCTTTACCCAATCTCAAAGTGCTGACATTTACAAATGTCTTTTCCCCATCTCAAAGTGCTGACATTTACTAGTGTCTTTTCCTCATCTAAAAGTACTGGTATCTAATATAGTGTCTTTTCCCACATATCAAAGTGCCAGCATTTACTGTACTTTTTTACCCAATCTCAAAGTGCTGGCATTTACTAGTGTCTTTTCCCTATCTCAATGTGCTGACATTTACAAGTGTCTTTTCCTCATCTTAAAGTACTGGTATCTAATATAGTGCCTTTTTCCCTATATCAAAGTTCCAGCATTTACTGTACTTTCTTACCCAATCTCAAAGTGCTGGCATTTACTAGTGTCTTTTCCCTCATCTACAGTGCTAGAATTTACTATAGTGTCTTTTCCCCATATCAAAGTGCCAGCATTTACTGTATTCTCTTTTCCTCATCTAAAAGTGTTGGCATCTAATATGGTGTCTTTCCCCATCTAAAAATGCTGGCATTTATTATATTGCCATTACCCCATCTAAAAATACTGGTATTATTCAGTACAGGTTTAACTGTATGTCAGGAATAATTGATATATTTGTATTCTGGATTATAGATCCCTACCGGTCAATTTCATACTTTTGATTTACCACACATTTCTATGATAATTTCTATTTGAAGATTTGTCACAAAGAGTGTCAATATTTAATTAAAGCGGCTTGTTTAAACATGGACACACCAATATTCTGATACTACTGGTACATTATGTGTAGACATTACAAGATAAAGGATAAATACAGTCCCCTATAAAAATTGAAACAGTTTGTTGACTGTAGGCTGTAAGGTACATATGATTATGTAGAACTTAAAGACCCACCAAGAAGGACATTGTATTTTATTTTAAGATTAAGGAAACATTTGTATACGCTGCATTATTATAGTACAATACTTTTTTTTGGGAGTGGGGGGGGGTGGAGGCATGGGTGCTCCAGTTTTATGCCTTGTTTTTGCAACATTTCAGGTAATCATTCCAAGCAGTGTTTAACCTGATAAAGTGTTTCAAGATTTGCTATAACCTGTTTGTTGTTGTTGTTCTTTACTGTGAACAAGTAGCTATAGTGCCATCTCCTCCAAAAAGTCATTTGCCACAGTGGTTCAGGACAAAATTGTATAACATATGACATATAACACTGAACAGGACTTAAATGGGTATTATAATATCAAATTGCATATGTGCAGTGTAACTTAGTTTTTTTTCACCTATCATCCATTCAAATACCGGAAATTATCGAAAGAATTATCGAAAGTGGATTTGAAGTCTTGTTTTATACACTATAAATTAATATTAATATAAAATTTATTGCCAATTCAAATACCTCCTATTTTTTATGGATCTTTTTTTGCATGATTTTACTAATATTGAAGTTACTTTGTAAAAAGAAAAAATTTAATCTCCAATTCATTAACTTTTTCACAAATTTTTATATCATTCACCCAGTACTGTTTATTAATTTTCACTGTGCAAAATGACCCGAAAATGAAATGCACTGCAACTCAAATTTGGCTAAAATTCGCACAAAAAAGTGGAGTGGAGTTCCTTTAAGAGGTAAGGCTTAATACAACATCTTTTTCTACTTGAAAATAAAAGTCATGATGTTAAAGTCTGTATACATTTCGATACATTATAAGCGTATAGTTATCTTGCGGTACCCATATTAACTCCTTGTGAAACAAATATTTATATATCGAGCCCTTGTCATATATAATGATGAATAGTAAATAGTTTAAGGCAAGATAGCATGCCAAACTGCCTGAATAGAGACACCTTATTATGAAAAGTTGCAAAAAATAACCCAAATTATGTTGAAATTACCCCCTACTGTTTCAAGGGAATGTTCTTTCATTCACTGTAACAGCCATGACGGCTTTCAAGAATAATCTATTAAACTTTTTCCCCAGCTATTGCTACCCAATACGTAAGTGTATTTAAGAACAGAATCAATGATAATTTTCGTGCATTTTTGTGTTGATCCATTATTTGTAGATAGTATTACATAATTATCACTGTCACTTATGGTGGGTGAGAAGGGACATCTTTTATCTTTAATAATACATTTTTAGAAAATAATTCTTTCGCATTCTTATTAGTTATACTTTCTACATTGTTATTATCATTTTAGATGGCAAAATTTATTATTTCATTCATAATATATGTAAAAGAGTAGAGATATTATTTAGTTTTGTTGTTTCTTCAGGTCATTTAATCATATTTTTCGCCTAGATGTGATATTATTTTAAGAATTTTAGGGCATAGTCTCCTAAACCTTTTTTTAGTAAGTTAAGTTGTGTTTATTTATTCTACTACGACCTCGAGCATTCTACGCCACATTTCTTCTATAAAAGAATTATATCACTGAAAAGAAAATATTTTAGTTCAATCAATCACCGATTTATAAATCTATGTCGGAGATATCAAATACTAGATGACTCGAGACCCAACATGATATGAAAAGCAATAATTGAATAGCCCAGTATCAATACATTGGCGAATTTAAGTTGATCTCAAGTGGTAGGTAAACATAGTACAGTGCCGATTTTTATACGATATATAGGTATTAAATGGTCAGTTGGCTACTGTAGTTCATTTTCGTAGTTTTCGATTTTTGTCGCTATTTTAATTCTATTTTCTAATTTCTGGAAACAAAAAAAAAGAATTTATGCACAAGGATTATAAATTAACTTTATACTTGGATTTAAAACATCTTTATCGGTGAGTTTAAACTTTTATAATCTGTTAAGTATAGTTATATATAGGGACTCGGTATTTAAGGCATACTCGAGATTGTTTATATTATTTCATATGTTTTTGCTGTATTGTTTCCTTCTTGCTGTTTTTCTCCTCAAATTTTTTAAATGAAAATGAAACTTTACATGCAATATTGGTATTAACTATAGATTTTAAATCTGAATTAAGATTAGATTTTCATTTTGTTAATGTTTTGTTTATTTCTATTGAGCTTGTTGATATATTTGAAAAGCATTTTGTAACATGATGGGGTTAAGAGGAAATGTTTAGGTGACAGAAATTAATAAAGGTATAATAAACATCAATTTTAAGCTGCAATATTAAGATTTTGAAATCTGTTGTACAAATTCTGTCAATATTAATTTTCAAGTTTTAACTAATGGTAATTGGTTGATGGACAGCATAATGATCTGTATGCATGGGCAGGGGAGACTGTGGTGGGGTGTAATTTATAATGATTGGTTGACAGAAGACTGCAGAATGCCCTACTTCTAACATAAGGTTGCAGGGGAGAAGGGGCAGGGGGAGGATGTGTAGGGGGATGGGGTGATTCATATAACCACTAATGTATTAAATGCATTTTTTTTTCTAAATTTGTTTTGTGCTAGATAAAAGAACATGATAAAAGATCTTTAGACTTTCAATTTCCAACATTTATCTAAGTGAGGATTTATTTTAAATGTTCAGTTTTTTCACATAAAATCTGTAGCAATTGTTTTTATATAAGACTTGACGGTAAAGTTGAATCATCATCATCATTACAGTCATCACAATTGCCATAATAATTGTCATTATCATAACAAAAAAAGCAATGTATTATAGTTGCATATAATTATATACTTGATAGAAACTATTTTTTGTTTTGTTTTTTTAAATTGAAAATGAAAAGAGTTATATTTCAGTGCATTTTTGCTCTATCATCAAGGGATGTACATAAATCAAGGCCTCTATTCCACATAAAAAAAAAAACTCAGAAAAAAATTAATATTTTGTCTTGTTTCTTCACAAACCATAATACATGATATCGTGAATGAAATCTTAATGATATGTAATTAAAAAGATAATTTTCAACTTTAACAGACTTCTCAATTTTCCCAAAGGACCATAATTATATTTTTCAAGCAATATATATAAGCCACAGGTGCCACTTCCCAAAACAGCTGGAAAAGGCCTTGAGTATAAATACCTGAGCAATTATGCAATGCATTAAAATCTTTCAGAAATGGAGTTTTAATGGTAATGTTATAATTTGATTTTGTGAAATCCTATATATACATGTACCATAAACTTCAAACTTTCACATCCAGTCTGTTCTTGCTGACCCTGGATAATGTCTTTAAGACCTCCAGGAGTTCCTACATCAATATTTAAATCTATGGTCTAGTTTTTTCAGCCAATTATAGACCTTAATTTGAAATCATACATATGTATGAAAATATATTTCCCTTAGAATATCTGTGCTTTTTCCCTTCAAATTAATTGAAACCAATCACACATTAAGAAATCTTAGGCCTTAAATTTTTTGACCAATTATAGGCCTTAATTTGAAATTGTATATGTGTATAAAAAGATATTTCCCTTAGAATATCTTCTATGCTCTGTTCCCTTCAAATTTAAATAAAAACCAAGCACAAAATTAAGCATGGTTAGGATTAAAAATCATTTCCATATATTGAATGGAATGTCTGATTTATTTAACTGTACACAGATCAGACAGTTCTTTAACCATTTAATCTCAGATTAACAAGTTTAAATTAATCCATTTGTTAGGAGTTATTATATCATTATTGTTTTCACTTTCTCAAGCGATTAGACATGATCTTGATAAAAAGTCATCTGTCACTTCGTATAAATATATTGATATTAATATATCGATTCACGCTTGATTATATGACACATTTAGTTGTAAAGCTTATTTAATCTTTACCACACCAAAAATCTTAATTTGACTTGTCCATATTATTTCAGTCCCATCAAAAGTTGAAAACAATTCATTGTTTTTAGAGGTCTTAATTTAAAAAAAATGTATTGACAGAATAACGAACAGTACATTGACCATGATCAGATGGCAAGGATGTGCCAGCTAATCTTGGTCTGCACTGGTCGCATGGGTAGATTCTATATAACCAATGGCTGTGTAAAGGATCAAACCTGCTCTGCTTCTTGGATTACTAATTACACCAGTCAACTGTTACACAAAGGCAATAGTGAGGTCTTTCATTTCTGATTTTTAAGCACTAGAAAAGGCACCAACATGCAGAGTTCTGGACATTTTTCCCTGTTGTTTCGGCGACATTGAATAAAAATGTTAAAAAAATATTAAAGCACTGGCATGCTGGAGGACAATTTTTTTTTAAAAGATTGTTTATTTAATTAATAATGGCACAGAAATATACATACCCTTCAGTTCTCAATCAAACACCCATTTTCCATCCACGGCTCTCTTGTTTGATTCTCCGGTAAGGCGAAATTTTTCTATGAAGATTGATCTCGGACATTAAATCTAGGTAATGGTCATTTGTCTCTCGCCACTCAGATACATCATATTGTATCAATATTTAGTCACTCGGTTAGACATTGGTAATTACTGGTAAGTTATCTAGTAAAGTCAATTATAAGGTAGATGGACCACTGTTTGTTAAAATCGTCAAAATAAAACAAACAAAATCTTACCACAAGCTATCAGTAACCTACCCTGCCCCAAAGTTTTTTTGTGGGTGTGGGAGTTAAATCTGGCTGCTATCATGTACACTACCCCAAGGTTTCTATGGTTTGGGGGGTGGGGTACATTTTGCTTGTACTGTTTCCTTAGAATAAAGAAACGTATGCATGGACAATTAAAGGGTCTGTGTCACTCTTTGTGCAGGAAATAACATAATTATATAGGGAATTTCCGGATCACTATATTTAAATTTTTATATTGGTATATTAGATCAGTTTACATGCTAATGACTTGATTCCTTAAAAATGTGAGGAAGCTATTCGGGTCTTATAAGGAGATGGCCATATGTCTGAAATAATGCACGGAGGGGAACCTAGGGTCCTCCACCACCAAACACTTAGCTGAAAAGTGGCCATATAACTTCTCGACTTGAAACCAACCAAATAAGTATAGAGAGCACTTTCAGGTCATTTTTATATTGGGGAATTAGATATTTTCAAGCCTGACATAATGAATTAAGTGAAACTTGAGGACCAAGTCCTTCTTTTTTCTCCATAACTGTAATACTAAATTGTTTAGATTGTTGACAAGTTTCACACCTACAGGGCAATGATATAACAATTTATTTAAAGCAGATAAGAGAGGAAGTTTTTTCATGTCATTGAATGATGCATATATATAATCTTAATATTCATAAATTTACAGTATTGCAAAACTATGACATTAAAAAAAAGTTAAATTTTAATATCTGAAGGAAGACAGGGGGATATTTTGTGACCAGACTTGTTCTTCATTAATCATAATAATATCAAATTTTAGGTTCAAAATACACGGATGATTCCAAACTTGCTTGAAATATTGAAGCGATAAAATCAGATAAATGTACGAAATATGATCTTTTTATTCATATCAAAGTCAAAAGGTCCTTGACGGAATCCACTGCCGATCGTAAGAAACAAAGTTGATTTTCACACCCGATCACGTACAATATTTTTATGTTTTTATGAAAAGATGTTTATATATAAAGCTCTTTGTACGTAAAAATAGTCCTGTCAATGTTCAGTCCTGCGTATTCCTACTCCAGTATGATGTATTACCCTACTAAGTCATGGCTCGTATTTATTCTTTTTGAGTGTGCACGATATTGTATCGAATTACAGGACATTAATGGTTCGCATAAGAAAAAGGCTAATATTGGTGTAGATAAACGATTTTTTAATAGGACCTATTGATCTGCCTGACACAGGCTGTATAGTTCTCTTTCATAAGATTATGAAAATTTTGTTTTGACGCTTGAAGATGTGTGTGAATAATGGGCTTTTCTTAAAATGTTATTAAAAGAACTTTGCATAGATTAACTGACAGTAAGGCAATTAAATGGCAATTCTGGTGACAGTGAATTTGATTTCATGGCAGGTCTGTGTATTAAACTGATATTAAATGCATATTCTACCAGAAGATGATTTCGTTTTTTTATTTTTTTTCTCAACAAAAGAAAAAATACCTTTATTTAAGGCCTCCTCCTAATGAATTCAGACTTGCTATAACTGTGAATAAAACCTGTATTTAGTGGGAGCATTTTATTTACCATATTTTGAACAATTTATTTGCAAACATTAAATTTTTTAACAGTAATATTACTGGCCCTATAACTTTGAACTGATTCAAATTTTCATTGTGATATTTCTAAAATTGATAACAAAACACCATTACAAAATGAAAGTAACATACAAGTCCAATTTGTGAAGGTTAATTGTGTAATACATGTTTAGTAATTCTAGAAGTTTGTAATGCAGTACGTATGCGATAGCCTTGAAACTCTGTAAATTATTTTATGAAAATCTTTAAAGATAATTTTGGTTCTTTTTGAAGCTTATGATCAATTCCATTAGAACTTATTAATAAGTCATAACTTAGGATTGTAATATAGCTGCTTTAAATGAGATAGAATCTACAAAACAAAATAAATTATATAATACCTAAAAGGGGTGTGGGTCTGTGGCCGAGTGGTTAAGGTCGTTGATTTCAGACCATTTGCCTCACACGCTGTTGGATTCTTTCATGTGAGGAAGCTATCCAGCTAGCTAAGGGAATGTCGTTGGTTCTACTCAGGTGCCTGTTCGTGCCTGAAATAATGCACGGAAGGGCACCTGAGGTCTTGGACACCACCAGTAAAGCTGGAATGTCACCATATAACCTATGCTGTGTTGGTGTTACATAAAACCCTACCAACAAACAAACAAACAAAAAAGGGAAGAATATAGTTTGATTGATCGGCAGTTTTCATTTAAGATGCACAACTAATATTGTACTAGTTTTCCAAATATGTAATGAGTTTGAGACTATAGAGATAATGAAACTTATTTTTTACATGGCATCATCATAAAAAAATATGCAACGCTCAGGGGAGCATTTTCATTTGATTTTATCTGTATATGATTATTCTCCTCTTTTAATAATTATGTATGTAGTTTTTATGGAAGAATATAAATTAATAGCCACACTTAATGCTTACCTTACTTTAATTACTTTGCTTTGTTCACTTGACAATATATAAAGATTTTACTGTGTAAAACATTTTTTTTCTGAATTTTCATAGAAACTAGTCCAACTATGACAAAAAACTAATTGTTGAGATATTGTGTTAATTTGTGTATCCTCTGCAAGATTCTGACCCAGAAGAAAAAAATATCTTAGAATCTAACTCAAATGATATGTCAATATATTTTGACTACACAATTATTATAGAAGTCTAGTAGTTTGGCATGTCAATATATTTTGACTACAATTATTATAGAAGTCTAGTTTGGCACATCAATATATTTTGACTACAATTATTATAGAAGTCTAGTTTGGCACATCAATATATTTTGACTACATTTATTATAGAAGTCTAGTTTGGCACATCAATATATTTTGACTACAATTATTATAGAAGTCTAGTTTGGCACATCAATATATTTTGACTACAATTATTATAGAAGTCTAGTTTGGCACGTCAATATATTTTGACTACAATTATTATAGAAGTCTAGTTTGGCACATCAATATATTTTGACTACAATTATTATAGAAGTCTAGTTTGGCACATCAATATATTCTGACTACAATTATTATAGAAGTCTAGTTTGGCACGTCAATATATTTTGACTACTGTGAATTATTATAGAAGTCAATATATTTTGACTACATAGAAACTAGCATGATTCTAGAGACATGCTGCTTTCAGTAGGATAACAGTCCTTTAAGTTTTGGCCTCACTTTATGTTGCCACAGCATGTTCCTGATTATTTGACATTATTAATACTCCAGGGGAAGTATTAAAAATATCATTTCTTAGTGATATTGGAAGTGGTGTTCATATCAAATAGCAGTTGTACTCCAGCCTGACATAAGAAAATTACCTATCTTTTGTATCGGGATCACTTAATCATTTTAATATTTTGATATAGATAGTTCATATTGGATATACTGTGGAATGTTGTCAAGATTTAAGCCTACAGAAGTTTGTTTAAATATTTGTTTGAAGAGCACAGATTTATCTTCTACAATCAATAGGTTTTAACTTGTAAATATTGATCTTTTTAGAGAAGGTAACAAGAACACTTTCTAATTATGTTTTCTTTATATTTTGACCTTGTGACATCCTGACAAAATTTTTGATTGTGTCAATTTGCTCTGTATGTTTTTTGTTGAAGATCTTTGCAGTTTTGAGTGTTGAATGTCTTGGTGAAAAGTGCCTATGTTTTTAGAATGACTTACTTTGAGTGCAAAACTTTTGCTTTTAGTATAAGTGGTTTTTGTTAAAGAGTGTCAATTTGTTGTTACACCTTCTTTCATGTGTACTGTTTTAAGCTGGTATATTTAAAGAGTAGGGAGAGCTATTGTACTCATCCTAGCATTGGTGTCACTGTCTTACTTTGGTGCCAGTTCAGGTATCTTCAAAACTTCTGATGGGATTTGGTTTTTAGTTATTGGGTAACATTGCGTTTTACGTTGCACTTTAATTACTGTATAGGTTGATGGAGACCTCAGGTGCCCTTCTATGCATTTTCTCAGACAGGAACAGGCACCTGAGTTAAGAACCACCTTGAAGCTAGCTTGATAGCTTCCTCAAATGAAAGAATCCAAAGTTTCTGTCAGGATTCAAACCCACAGCGGTGAGGGTAGTGGTTTGAAGTCAAGGACCTTATTAACCACTCAGACAAGGATGCTCTGTGGTTTAAACTTCACATTATTTGACAGTATAATAGGTCACTATCCAAGGTCCATAACTCTAACATGGATTAGGATAGAATTATGGCCCTTTTTGATCTAAGAAAAAAATAACATTTAGGCTCTATAGTTTTAGAGCACAAAGAATAGTTTAGTGTCCTGTCCTACTAACAACTCTTGTTTATTATGGTTGCTTATATGAATAAACAGGAACTGGGTTGTTGATTTTCTTTTTTGCCCTTGCTCTGCATTGAATAATTCTGTAATGGTTGTGAGAATACAAATTATATATTAAATAGTGAAATGAAAGAAGTAAAAGTGCAGTTGTTTTTGTTGGTCTTTTATCATTTTGAAATCATGGATGATCAATTATATATTTTCTGTATTTGAAATACTTGGCATTTACTCCATTCTTAATGGCTTTTATATTAAAATTAAAATTTTCAGAGTTTAAGCTGAAATTGATGAATTGGTATTTTGATAATGGTTATATAATATTCATTCTGCACAGTACACACCCAATGCAAAATTAATGTTTTGTCATTTGAGATTATTCAAATGAATATGGTAATAAAAATAAGTACATGATTGTATAAAAAAGTAAATAATTAAAGAAAATTTATAAAATTGATGATGATAATGGTGATGATAAAGATAATAATGATAATTATTTATGATAATAAATGATGATAATGATGATGTTGATGTTGATTTTGATGATAATGATAATTGATTATGATAATAAATGATGATGGAGTTGGTGATGATGATTTTGATAATAATGGTAATTATTATATACCTATAAATTTTCTCCCTAAAATACACGCAAATATTGAAGCACAAATACGCTTCAACGGAAAGAAATTTCCGTATTATGTTAGTGACAAATACGGTACCATATATGGAAGCGCCGGACTATTTTTGACGTTGGTTCCGATCTTAGCTTTGTATAACGTTGCATTTGGAAACGGGAACCAACATTATTAAAGGCGTGGCCGATTTGAAAAATTACGTATTCATCCGTCAGTCATGAATTTATTTCTTGACAACTGCATTTAATTTTCTGAATAAACGAAGAGGTATATAATAAAAGGAAAATTATGTTGTAGTAGCTTTCTGAGATTATGTATTTTTCTACTCGCAACGCTGGAAAATTGATATCTCGCTCGACCTTCGGTCTTGCGAGATATCAGTTTTTCCACCGCTGCTCGTAGTAAAATACAAAGCCTCAGAAAGCTACTACAACATAATATTCCGTATTTATTATGATAATTATTTATGATTATAAATGATGATGATGATGGTAATGGTTAATGATGATATTGAATATAATAGAAATTACTATGATAATTAATAATGATATCAAATGATGATAATGATGATTAGGTGATGATGATTTTGATAAAAATTGTAATAGAAATAATAAAATTGATTATGAAAATAAATGATAGTTATGACATTGATAATAATGATGATGGTGGTGATGATGATTTTGATACTTATGGTAACAATAATGATAATTAAATTGTTAATAAATGATTGTGACAATGATGAAGATAATGATAAATCTACAAAAGTTTATTTTATGACAAAGTAAGCACTAATTATAGACTAACCTATATGTATAGCAACTTTCATTTCTATGGGACTCAGAAGCTATTAGATTGAGAAATATGCTGTGTGTTTAATAGCATGTCTTAACCTTTACCTTCCTGGATCCAAAAGTGATGAATTAGTCAGAGCCAGCCACAGACTGACCTAACCATGCAGGCTGACTTATAAGTTACTGGCGTCCTCTCTATTTCTTATGCTCCCCAATGGGAGAGCAAATAGTCACCGCCTTGTCAGTCTATCTGTCCGTCCTTACAAACATATAGATACTTAGGTGGCTATGAGAACAATAGGTAACAGTCCTTTGATGCTATTCATTCAGTAAGCTCTTATGTGACTACTTTTTCCCTTACTTTGCTAAAAGAACAATAGAGAGAAGAAAAGAGTAGCCACCTAAGTACCAAACTTTGAGCACATCCATCTGTCCATCCATTTCCTTGTCCGGAGCATAACTTGATAACCCTTAGAGATAATCTGTTTAAACTTCACGCAGTGGAGAGGTCAATGAGGCGAAGTGCAGTGTAAAAGAATCATTACTCTTTTGCCCCGCTTTTTAATTATCTCCCCTTTAAGAAAAAGAGATATCAACATGAAACTTTGTAGTTTAAGATAGATCTCAATGGGTAGATGTGCAATGCACAAGAACTGTTACTCTGCCTTGCCTAATTTTGAAGTTATTGCCCTTTGTTCATTTTTACACTTTGAACTTTCTCAAGATTATAAATCTAAAATTAAAAGAGATGTCAACATGAAACTTTGCAGGTAGATAGATCTCATTAGATAGAAATGCAGTGCAAAAGAACCATAACTTTGTTTTGTGCCCTGTTTTTGAATAATCTTCCCTTTTAGAAAAATTTTGTCTGGGACATAACTCTAAAACTATAAGAGATATCAACATGAAACTTTGTAGGTAGATATATCTCAATAGGTGAATGCGCAGTGCTTAAGAACTGTAACTCTGCCTTGCCTAATTTTTGGAGTTATTGCCCTTTGTTCTTTTTCAAACTTTGAACTTTGTTCAGGACATAACTCTTAAATTACAAGAAATATCAACATGAAACTTTGTAGGAAGATGAATCTCATTGGGTAATAAAAGTGCAGTGCAAAAGAACAATAACCCTGTTGTGTCCGGTTTTTGTATTATCTCCCCTTTTAGAAAAATCTTGTTCAGAACGTAACTCTAAAACTATAAGAGATTTAAACTTTGTAGGTAGTTAGATCTTTTATGGGTAGATGTACAATGCACAAGAACCATAACTCTGCCTTGCCTAATTTTGGAGTTATTGCCCTTTGTTCATTTTTACACTTTGAACTTTGTCTGGGACATAACTCGGAAACCATAACAGGTATCAACAAGAAACTTTGTAGGTAGATTATAAGATCTCATTAAATAAAAGTGCAGTGCAAAAGAACTGTAACTCTGCCTTGCCTATTTTTGGAATAATTGTACTTTGTCCAGGGACATACATGTATCTTCGAAATTACAAGAGGTGTACTTTTCTGTGTCCAAAACCTATTTGGGGAGCATCACCGGGTTCAAACCGGGCTCTTGTTTGTATTTGATATTGAAATCCCTTAATGTCAAATGGACTATTCCACATTAAAAGTTGGACAAATCCATTATGCAAATTCAGCAGCTTAAAGGAACTCCACCGAGATCCAAAAGCCTAAAAACATAAAATTTTAATTTCTTACATATATCACTTAGGAACTTACAACATAAAGATATGCGCAAGATAATTATAAAATTTACTAAGAAATACATTGAAAATTATATTTTTATGCTATCCTTAGGCCAATTTGAGTGGAAAGCATTGCACAATCCTGAAATGTCAAAAAATCTCAGAGGAGTCCCTTTAATAATATATCTCATTTTGAAATTAACACAATTTCTATCTATTAACACATTTAAATTTAATTTAATTGAAATGGAAGATCAACAAAGAAATCCTATATTAACCTGCCATAATTATGATTGCTAAATCATTTTCAATTACAATTCAATTATAAAAGCCAACTTAATTAACTGAAAAGCTATAACCCTAACATTTGGCTGCAAATGAAAACATATTGATAAAAATTACAAAACATAATATTGAAAACCTTTATTAGATATTGAACCATACAGGAATGCTATTCATTCATTTCTCGTTTTTTCGACAACATTCGCCAAAAATATGGATTGTAAGTTGACATTGAAAAATATTTCGTTAATTGAGATAGTTGAATCTTTTGCGATAACTGGCATTTAAGTTAATGTCGAAACGATTTATTGTACGATATAATTAAGATTTTTCAAAGGGAGCAGTCCTGTCGTATTTGCATTGGAAATTAAAATGTAAACAATCCTTTCAGAATGACTGCCAATAACGGTAATGTTGAAGGCGGCAATTTTTTTATGTAAATTATTATTATTGATTGTATAGTGTACATTATCGTAATGATTATCTATGAAATTGGATGATTAATGATTTGATTTTTATAATGTGAAATATAGAAATTGACAATAGCCTTGATCATCTATTTCAAATGGTATGGGTTTTTTAACAGTATTGGCTCAGGTTTAATTTGAATATTTTTGAGTGCTATAATCAGAGATTATTAAAGACTTATGTCTCCAGCTTTATTTGTTGCGTTGCTTTGACCATGCAGTCTGACTCTATACTGCAGGGCTGCATTTCATAGAAAGTCTTAAGTGTGTCCTATAAAGTCCTAGGATATAAAACCAACTCTAGGACTAACTAAAGACCGTTTTAATAAAAGTTTTTACCTTCAGTCAAAGACTGTAAACTGTAATCAAATTGAATTTCCTGACAGAAGTTAAGAAATACAATGACAGACCCTTTTATTTGAAATGTGATATTGCTCATCTGTATAATGTATTCAGAAATTAAAAGAGTCATGATCCTTAAGGGTTATTTTCTCCATGTATCAAACATTACTCTATGATAAAATAAGAATCCAAAAGTTTGTGAAATTTTACATCAAACTTAAGTATAGATGTTGTTTTAAAATTAACTGTATGCTATACTTATAATAATTATAGAGTTTTATAATTTAAAATGGTCGATCTAAGTTTTTCTTTAAAAAAGACTTGATGAATATAAGGCTGGCATGTAGCTAATATGTTGTAAGTTTTAGGTGCACTAGAAGATTTAACTTCCTATGTGACTATACCAGAAATTACGCTATTGGTATTGTTGGAGTTAAGAAAATCACATTAATTTTCTGATCGAACTCAAACCCATGTCCTAAGATTAGATTTCTGGTGGTGTATACGCAAACAATAACAAAATACAGCTTACAAAGCTAAGAGCTGATACCCTCTGTACCAATGCCCATAAAAATGTTAGGCAATTTATTGTGTTTTTTTTTAATGTTTAAAAATTTAAATTAAATTGCATATTTCAGTAATATTTTTTTTGTATATTATGCTCCATAAACATAAGCAAAATTAAATGTTTGAAAAGGACTGACGATAATAAATTCATGAAATTGTTTACCCAAACATTAAAATCTTTAGATACCATGGGCCAGGTTTTCAATGAGGATAATCTTATTAGACTATAGCGGCACATAAAACGCAGTTTTTGTAATAATGGCAGAGCACTATGTCTTTTTTTTATCTATTTATAATAAAATTTACGTTGTTGAAATACCTGTCGAATTTATGCAATGTCATCAGAATTTTATCATACAAATAATACCAGGCTATGTTTGTATACCCATATTGTTATAGTCCCAAACTAGCTTAATTATTCAAATAATAGTGGGGCTATCCGTAACTCGTAACTCACCTGAAGTGTCTTTTTGAGTGTAGGTGTAACACTTTTGTAATAGTTTTACATAAAAATTTTTTTACAGCTACATATATCTTCAACCACTAACAATATTTACTTGTAACTTCACACATGTCTTTGGAGGTCACTATCCAAGACCCATAACTCTGATATGAATTTTAACTTAATAATATCCTTTTGTAAACTTAGAAAATTCATGGTTAAAGTTTTGTGTGTATAGCATCTTTTTTTTAAAAGATATTGCAGGCATTCTCATGAAATTTAAACATGTCTCCAGGATCATAATTTGGGGTCGCTGTCTAAGTCCCATAACTCTGACATGATTTTTTGACTGAATTAAGGGCCTTTGTGAACATTAAGGCCATGCAACATTAATCTTCAAAACTAACTGAAGGTAGTAGAATGTATTTGGGATCTTATGGAGGTTGTAACAATCCAAGGCCAAAATTACTGCATGAATTTAGACTGATTTAATAATTGTCACTTTGTGAACTGAGTATCAGCTCTAATGTTCATGTTATTTTAATGGAAAAAAAATGCAGTCAACATTGAACATTCAACAAAATCATTGTGGTGTCTATCTGAACTGCCTGAAGTACTTATTTTTTTCATTTTTCCAGTTTAAACTGATTTATACAAAGATGGTACTTGTTGAAACAGAATCTCTAGGAACACTTGTATGGTACATGTAAGTGCCTTCTTGTATATGATAATCTGTCATTTTACCCAAACTAAATGGGTACCGGTAATTAAACGATAATTCAATATATTGTTTAATTTCAGAGCATGAGGGATGAGGTTCCATAACCATAGTACGTTTAGTGACGAGGAGGTACAGTCCGGGTCGGCAACAGGTTTCTCTGACGGAGAACGAGAAGAATCTCCAAAATCTGCCGGTAGAATGAATAGCACATTTGACCCAGTGACCCAGATTCTAGACAAAATTGACGCGGAACTTGTATCACTTACAAGATCTCAAGGGGTATGTTTTTTTAAGTGTGGCAGTAAATCATGTTTGTTTGTTTGATTGGGTTTTACGTCACATTGGTAACTTCATTTTTCATTTGATAACGGTGGCGTTAATATAGTTTTATATACACGGGTGCTGTCAATTTTTGAAGATTTTTTTTTCCTCTAAATAAGGGAGTTTGCTGGATCATTAATTCATTAGAAAGATATTTGACAGGTTAAACGGTTGTGTATAAAAGGCTGTTTTCAATATTACCCTTGCCTAGTGGCTTGGGTTAAATATACAAACAACCATTAAAATAGAATCATATAACAGGTCAAAAATCTTTACTAATATTATCTTGGCTCTGTTAGCTAATAAAGAAATCATGTTAATTTTGAGGCAGCGGGGGTTATGCTTTTCGACTGACCATTATGTCTCTGCAGACACCATTTGTTTTTCACTGTGAACATGTTGAAATTGATGTAGTGAATCGGTGGTCATTATAACTTAAACACCTAAATAAAATAAGCAGTGCAAGGTAATAATCTTGAAGAATGGAAAACAAAATACGAAAAACAAGCTTTTAGAAAAACAAAATTTCTAAACATTTTTATTTCAAATTACTAGTCTTGCTCTATGTGATGTTGATGTTCATGTCTTGTTACAGAGTAGTAGCACTGCTACTACAGGAACTGATAACACTGTCATTAGAAGACCCAACAGTAGACAATCACTGGAGAACAGTAGACTGGACAATGGTGATAGTTTATCACTCAGTCAACTAGGTAGGCTTGTTTAGTTAGTATTTTATTCCTTGGTCAATTTTGGAGGTCTGATTTAAGTTATTAGTGACTTGTAAGATAACTTGACAGTTGGCTGTATACACTTGTAACAGATGAGAAATCTTACAAGTTACTGATAACTTTAATGAAACTTTAATGAAACTTCCATAGTTGACTAAAGTCAACCCAAAACCAAAAATGTATGCTGAAAAGACAACCCAAAACTAATTTAATATGTATGCTTTAAAATCAGCTCAAAACCAGTAATGTATGCTGTAAAGACAACATATGCTGTAAAGTCAACCCATAACCAATACTGTGTGCTGTAAAGTCAACCCATAACCAATTATGTATGCTGTAAAGTCAACCCATAACCAATTATGTATGCTGTAAAGTCAACTCAAAACCAATAATGTATGCTGTAAAGTCGAGCAATAACTAATAATGAATGCTGTAAAGTCAACTCAAAACCAATAATGTATGCTATAAAGTCAACTCAAAACCAATAATGCATGCTGTAAAGTCAACTCAAAATCAATAATGTATGCTATAAAGTCAACTCAAAACCAATAATGCATGCTATAAAATCAACTCAAAACCAAAAATGCATGCTGTAAAGTCAACTCAAAATCAGTAATGTATGCTGTGAAGTCAACCCAAAACCAATAATGCATGCTGTAAAATCAACCCAAAACCAGTCATGTATGCTGTAAAATCAACCCAAAGTAAAGTCAACTCCTAACCAGTAATGTATGCTGTAAAGTGAACCTGTAAACAGTAATGCATGCTGTAAAATCAACCCAAAACCAATATTGTATGCTGTAAAATCAACCCAAAACCAATAATGTATGCTGTAAAGTCAACCCCTAACCAATAATGTATGTTGAAAAATCAACCCATAACCAATAATGTATGTTGTACAGATTTTCTCCTCATTCAACCCATAATAAGTATTTTATGTTATAAATGGCCTTTCTTCCTAGGTAACAAGTTAAACTTCAAGATTTTCATTCATTTTCAGACTATATTCACAAGTTTATAATGATGAAGAGATATTTCAGGGTTACTATATTTTATGTAAAGAACTTTGCCCTGTTTTCTACAATGAGCCATTTAATCTGCATGATCTTGATTTTATCTTTGTTGAAAGTAATAATGAACAAGAACCATCCACTTTATGCAACAATTATGATCCAAAACTTTTATTTTAAATCTGTAGAAGAATAAACAGACAGAATACTTTAGCTTAGACTTGTATTTGAAATTAATGTTGAGGTAATTGACTCAATTATAGAGGTAATTTTAGGTTAATTTAATCGGTTCTTTTTAAGCTTTAGCAGGCAGTTATATAATTTGTCATTCAATTCACTAAATGTTTTTGAAGACATTACATATCAGAGGTGCACGTGTAATTTAGATTGTGCAGAATGTTTAACTCTTTGAATGCTAGGGGTTATGATCATTTACCTGTGCTAGCTAAGACCAGTATCGTGCCAGGCAAGTCTGGATATCTGTGCAGACAGACCCACCGACAAAAGGTACCTGTAATCTAGGGATATCAAAACCCGAACATTAAAAGTGTATAACCTCCAGTATTTTTTCTTGAAAGGCTGAGTTGACTCTATGGTGGCTGTTATATTCTGTAAACGGCAGATATCTTTTGCTTAGTACACGGCTGAACTTAAGCGCTAAAAGAAAAACTGTAAAATTTGAACCCCTTTGATAAAGAAGGGTATTGTTACAGGAGTGGCCTTTAAAAACAAGTATCACTGAAAATTAAAGTTTGCCGTTCATCTTTGTTTTTCAGGTCCAAACTTCAAACCATCACTATCATTACAAAGTGAACAAGATACTGGTATAGGAACCGGTAGTATACAAGATAGCAGCTTACAACATAGAAGCCTGGAGCCAGAAATAAGACCTCTAGAGCCGGGTGACAGTTACAGAGGTAAGGTATTTGTGTCCAGAAACAGAACCCATTCTGGTTATTCTAAAAAAGTTTTTTTTTTTTTCTTCCATATGATATAAAAGAAATGACAAATATTTTCTTATTTTACGCTTTTTACTAACAAGTGCATGAAATATAATTTCTTTCGTTGGAGGAACGATCGAATTATAAGGAAATTTTTTCCCTTAAAATAACATAGTCACTGTCAGGATATTTAGTAAAGCGTGACATGAGTGCACGATATTTTCGTGCAGTATTTCTGTCTGTGTAAGATCAGCTTTGGGTAATTGCCCGGTTTACATTGTTTAAATTTTTAAAAAAAAAGAAAGTTAATACCGTAATTATGAATAAAGTATGCTTCATTCATAGGTAAGTGTGAACATGAACAGATATGCATTTGTAAATTTGTAAAATGGTGTCAAAGTGTTTTCTTTAAAGTAGTAGATAAATATTATTGTGTGATATAAAATATGATTAAATATTGTATGCATCGTTGTACCATCAGTTACCCTACAAATTACAATTTGATATTGATAGTTAGACTCAGTTGTGCTTTTATTGCTTTAATGTGACTTAGTAGATTGAGGGAATTTACAAATGCATACAGGCCTATGACATTATCATATTCATATCACTTGATGAAATTATATAGAAAAACTTGCATATCCTCTATATATTATACAGATGACTTGAGGAGACATCATCAACGATCATCTACTGCTCCAGAAATGATGTTCCTGAATGGACACCATATGAGCGATGGTAAGTTACAGTAAAAGAAACCTGCACTTTAATGCATGGATTTAAGGGGGCAATACACAGTTTTCAAGGCTTCTCGGCAAACAACTGACTGCGCCACAATCAAAACCTCACACACAAGTCTGTAATCACACACCTGAAATAAATGCATTTCATATTTAACATATACATATGTATCTCACAGCAAACAATTAAAAATACATGTCCACCTTCTAGTTTTCTGGCACATAGCCCTGTGTTTTTCATTGTTTTGGTCGCGAAAATCAACGACAAAAATAGCGGATTACCCCTATTCGCAAAATACAACAATATATTAACGTCAAAAGATTAAATCACAAGCTATAGTGATTCTTCCTTCTTAAACAATGCACAATCTGAAAATAACATCCAAACGGGGAGTCATGCACCTACTTTTTTCACTATTTTAAGTCTTCTGCATACCCTTTAAATTGAAGAGCTGATTCACCGCCTAGCTCCAAAAACCACATGTTCGCATCCGACAGGTGCTCTCTCAAAAAAGCAAGGGTTAACGCCACTAAATTCAATTTTACTAAATAACTGAAACACAATACTAGTCATTGAAACTTGAAATATAGTAACTATAAACATTTAGAACCTCAAATATCCACTTCAATTTCAAAACTGTCTCTTATTTGTAAATTCCACCCTGGCCAATTCGAAACTAAACAGCCGAAACTGTGTACTGCCTCCTAAAGTAAGTAAAACTGAATATATAAGCTGCATTAAAATTTTGGTGTTTTTGACTCTTGTCAGTTCTTTTCTCATTTTTTTTTAAGAAATATTTTGTTCAACATTATAACTTGATATTTTAGCTAAGGCACATTAAATTTTATGACAATACATGTTCATAATTATTTGATATTACAAACATCAAATGATGTTAAATTGCCAAATTGGCATTTCCATTATTTATTGTTTCTAGCTTCATATTTAGTATCAGATCTCAAAATGCGACTCAGATATATTTTCCACATCCTTTTTAAGTAGCAAACGGCCATAATTCAGAAATGTATTAAAATTATTGTTACATGTGTTCAGTAAAATATATAAATCAGCCTTGCTGAATGTGACAGTTTTTGGATTACTATTGCAATATCCAATTACTATTGCAATATCAGGGACTGTAACCTTTAAAATTGAGCCTCATAAATTTAGGTTGTAGTTCATTACTTAAGAGTACCTCCACTAGGTCCAAAAACCTAACAAGGACAAATTGTAAATTTTGTGTGATATTCTTAATCCAATTTTAGTAAAAAGTGTTGGGAGGCTTTCCATTTTTGGGTCATTTTGCACAATAAAAATAGTGATTCTAGAAAACAGGGTGAAGAATGGCCTGAAAGTTTGCACACAAGTTGTTCATCCAAACCGACATCAAATGGTACAAAAATCTGGTGAAATATTTCTAGTCCCGCCATACCAATAAAAAACTCAGTGGAGTCCCTTTAAAGCAGTACACCTCTAGATTCCTGCTAATTTTCTTCATAGACGCTTGGGGGTTAGATCCTGCCCCCAACATGATAAGCCCCTGTAAACACTATCAAAACTATTTTGATATTTAACCACGAATGGGACATCTATTACAACAATAAAAATGGCTTTCAAACAATTTTTACATATTTGAAAAAAATACCGTATACCATCAAGTCTCAATAACTTGATGGTATACGGTATTTTTTTCAAATATGTAAAAATTGTTTGAAAGCCATTTTTATCGTTGTAATAGATGTCCCATTCGTGGTTAAATATTAAATAGTTTTGATAGAGTGTTTACAGGGGCATATCACATTTGAGGGGGGGGGGGCAGGATTTGACCCCCAAGCGTCTGTGACTATACATGTATTAATTAAACCAATGTCAAGTAAATAAACAAATCAAGTGAAAAAGGACATTCATTGAAAAACAAGTGCGCCAAAAACAACTTTTAGTCTAACTATGTTCAAAGGTTATACTTTTAAGATTAAGTGATATAAAAATGTAATCCATTTAATTTTTACTGTGCACCATAGTCTAGATCTATGGATTAAGCTACGATTAATTTTTAATCCATCGATTTAAACCTTTTTTTTACAACTTCGGTCAGCATGAATTTTTTTCAACCTTTGTTTAGCATTAAGCATGTTAGTTTAATAGTGAAACTTGCATATATATATCGTGTGTGAGAGAGAAGAAAAGGATATGTAAATTGTTGAAATTGACATCGGAATCATTGGAGTTTACGAGAGGTTTTGAACATAGGACTTTTTAAAAAAAATTTTTAAGAAAGAGAAATAGAATTGTTTGAAATAGTGGGTTGATTTTTACATTTGAGCCGTGTCATGACAAAACCAACATAATTGGTTTGCGACCAGCATGGATCCAGACCAGCCTGCGCATCCATGCAGTCTGATCAGGATCCATGCTGGTTGCTATCAGTTTCTCTACTTGTTATATGGTTTGTAAGCGAACAGCATGGATCCTGATCAGACTGCGCGGATGTGCAGGCTTGTCTGGATCCATGCTGGTCGCAAACCCATTATGTTGGTTTTGTCATGACACGGCTCATTTTTTTCTCTATGAATTTTGGATGTTTGACAATGACAAAGAGGTTTAAAGTGGAAGTAATACAATTTGTAGCAAGCTTTAGAATAAAGAAATGCATTTGACTGTCTTATATATCAGAAAAATTTGAGTTAGCAGCTAAAAAATATTAAGCGTTCAACTTAAATCTTGATATTTGTGCAATAAACATGATTCGCTTTAATGTATTAAGTAAAATTTCATAAGCACGTCTGAGATTAATAGAAATTACTGGAAATTTGACTTTGGGAGAAAAAATGATACAATGTATATATTAAAATTGGCAATGAAAAAGTTAAATAAACATTTTTTTTCTAATTTTAAAATCAATATTTTAAAATCAACATTTTAATAATTTTCATTAAAACTGCTCTGAAAGCTTTCCTCTGTCAATGAATGATATAATATAAAACAAATGAAAAAAGCTTTCAAGGGGATTACAAAAATGGTCAAATGTTAAGTGACATATAGAAATCCTGATTGACAGTAAGTCATCCTTCCATCAGTGACATATGATAGGAATAATATGCTTATAGGAAGAAATCAATTTAGGTCACAGCAGGTGCCATCAGTATTATTAGTTAATAAGCTATTTGTCATGTTCAGTCATGCATAACTACAAATTAATATCATCAAATAGAAATCATGTATTGATACTTCACAGGCCACAGGAATAAATAGAGAAAATAAACTGCCATCGAAAAAAATATGACTCCATAGGGAATGCAAGCATATAGAGAAAATTGATTGCTCGATTATTTGTAAATTTTAGTACACTTAATTTAATTGGCTATTTATTTTCAAGTTGATCAGTATAATAGGTATTTAAGGTTAGACATGGGGATTTAAAGTCATTTAGGAATGGAATGATATTGATAAAACATCTTTTACCAGTAAGGCTTATCTTAAATTTCCAATCAACTTTCATGACATTTGAATTATTTGTAAACAATGCTGTCTAATAAATTTTTATAGAAAGTTGAGACTGAGTTATAACTGAGGTTTTTGAAAAAAAAACAGGCTATGTTAAGGTACAGCTAAGACTTCTTTATCCCTAACCCTGCTGAATTTCTTAAATGGATTTGTCTGAATTCCAGTTTTGGAACTATCAATTACCAAGTTTAGGGGTATTAATCAGTCAACAGTATAGAGCCTGGTCAGACCGCATGGATGTGTAAATTGACCTGGCTTTCTACTGATGGCAAAGGCAAGTCACAATCTGTTCCAGCATGGTAATGATTACAGAATGTCAGGGTATACCTGTTTTTATATTCCTAATTTCCCATCCGTCTCCTTTCTGAACAAACCATATATCTTTCTATTCATTTATTAAATTGTTTTTCACAATTCAAATTACACATGTATATTACTTCCAACCCCTATTGTGTTGGTTTTTTTTTTCCGAGATAACCATTCCTGAGTTTGTATGTTTTGAATCAATCCATTATTTCAAACAGTCAGTTTAAGAATCAAAAACCTATGAGAGGGAAGACTTGTGTTTTTACCAGTAGCTGAAGAATTATAAGAGAAAAATAACATTAAAAAGTGACAATTAATATTTATTTCAAAAACTAAGAAATTATGGCAAAAGCTGTGAGTAGTGGAAGAAATACGCCGTCTGCTGATAATGTGAATTTTAAATCAGACTGTGTCAATATTTACATTATAACAGATGACAAACAGAAACGTGAGAACCAGACTGGCTCACCTTTTGAAGCCAAGCAGGTGGATGACAAGTTTAAAGAGATATTACAGAAGAGGAAAGGTGAGATATATTCATTTGATTACTTTTATTTTGAAGGAATATCGGGTAATATATAGGTACTTCATGCAGTTTAATAAGAGTAAGTTATTATTGATGATTTAAGAAGGTAAACATCCAGAAAGAACAACCATTTTGGTATCTTCTAAGCTTAATTTTATACAGCTAAGCCAGCCTGCAAATCTTACCAGTCTGACCGGTGTCCGAGGTAATAAAGAATTTACTATGCTCAAAGACAGATCTTGGATATTTGGTTTATGCAGAATTTATTGGCCGAGTTGCACTGGTGCAAACCCGGGTTATAGTATGGTGAATGTTGGGCGGCGGGCGGCGGGCGGGGAAAAAACTTTCGTAACAGTTTTCTCAGCAACTACTTATCACAGCCTTTTGATATCTGGTATACAGCATCAATTCATGGTCCCATACTGTGGGATTCGATTTCAGGTCTGTCGCTCATCTACTTCCTGTTTGCTGACCTACTTAAATTTTCAGCATTAATGGTCAAGAGTAGGAAATTTTCGTAACAGTTTTCTCAGCAACTACGTATCACAGCCTTTTGATATTTGGTATACAGCATTAGCACATAATCCCATACTGTGGGATTTGATTTCAGGTCTGTCGCTCATCCACTTCCTGTTTATCCACTTAGTTGAATTAGTTAGATTTTTCGACATTAATGGTCAATGGTAGGAAATTTTCGTAACAGTTTTCTCAGCAACTACTTATCACAGCCTCTTGATATTTGGCATACAGCATTGACACATGGTCCCATACCGTGGGATTGGATTTCAGGTCTGTCGCTCATCCACTTCCTGTTAATCCACTTAGTTGAATTAGTTAGATTTTTCGACATTAATGGTCAATGGTAGGAAATTTTCGTAACAGTTTTCTCAGCAACTACTTAGCACAGCCTCTAGATATTTGGCATACAGCATTGACACATGGTCCCATACCGTGGGATTTGATTTCAGGTCTGTCGCTCATCCACTTCCTGTTTATCCACTTAGTTAAATTAGTTAGATTTTTCGACATTAATGGTCAATGGTAGGAAATTTTCGTAACAGTTTTCTCAGCAACTACTTATCACAGCCTCTTGATATTTGGCATACAGCATTGACACATGGTCCCATACCGTGGGATTGGATTTCAGGTCTGTCGCTCATCCACTTCCTGTTTATCCACTTAGTTAAATTAGTTAGATTTTTCGACATTAATGGTCTATGGTAGGAAATTTTCGTAACAGTTTTCTCAGCAACTACTTATCACAGCCTCTTGATATTTGGTATACAGCATCAACACATGGTCCCATACAGTGGGATTGGATTTCAGGTCTGTCGCTCATCCACTTCCTGTTAATCCACTTAGTTGAATTAGTTAGATTTTTCGACATTAATGGTCAATGGTATGAAATTTTCGTAACAGTTTTCTCAGCAACTACTTATCACAGCCTCTTGATATTTGGCATACAGCATTGACACATGGTCCCATACCGTGGGATTGGATTTCAGGTCTGTCGCTTATCCACTTCCTGTTAATCCACTTAGTTGAATTAGTTAGATTTTTCGACATTAATGGTCAATGGTAGGAAATTTTTGTAACAGTTTTCTCAGCAACTACTTATCACAGCCTCTAGATATTTAGCATACAGCATTGACACATGGTCTCATACTGTGGGATTTGATTTCAGGTCTGTCGCTCATCCACTTCCTGTTTATCCACTTAGTTAAATTAGTTAGATTTTTCGACATTAATGGTCAATGGTAGGAAATTTTCGTAACAGTTTTCTCAGCAACTACTTATCACAGCCTCTTGATATTTGGCATACAGCATTGACACATGGTCCCATACTGTGGGATTCGATTTAAAGTTTGCAGCTCATCCACTTCCTGTTCACATTTATGGTCACTGGTAGGAAATTTTCGTAACATTTTTCTCAGAAACTACTAATCACAGCCTCTTGATATTTGGCATACAGCATTGACACATGGTCCCATACTGTGGGATTCGATTTTAGGTGTGTAGCTCATCCACTTCCTGTATACCCTACTGAATTAAATTTTCGACATTAATGGGTCAATGAAAATTTTTTTTCAAAACATCACAGCCTCATGATATTTGGTGTACAAATGCAACCCGGCCTTTTCTGTCTTTGACCCATTTTTTTAGTTTGATTTTGTAAAAAGCTCTAAGCTCAAAATCTGTTCGTGGAACCATCAAGTAATGAGCAATGAGTGTAAAGTTTCTTGCTCAATGAAACAATGACTTACGGCACTTGCCCATGACAGGGTTTGAACCCATGCGCTGCTAGCGATCATTAGATAACTTGTCCGACGTGTTAACCACTCGGCTATGCTGCCACTTTCTTGGGTATTTGATTCGTCAGAAACCAGCACAGAATCTACACTGACCAATGAAAATCCTGAAATTCGAGACAGAACTCGGAAAACTATTTTTATAACCTCGAGACCAGGCTCTTTACTGTATGAAAGTAGCTCGCTTTTCATACTGAAATCATTAAAAAACAACTAATGGACAGTATCATGTTCAAAGCATGAAAAGTGGCATCCATGGTTAAGGTCTTTGACTTTACTTGCCCCTCACTGCTGTGGGTTCGAATCTAGACAGGCACTTTTGATTCTTTTATATTTGAGGAAGCTATCAGGTTAGCTTACGGAATGTTGGTGGTTCTTCTCAGACACCAGTTTCTGCAATAATAATAATAATAATAATGCAATTAATTAATTATGCGGAAGGGCACCTGAGGTCTTCTTCAAACAATGAAGCTGGAATGTAGCCATATGACCTATACTGTGTAGGTGTAACATAAAACCCGGAACAAACAAAACATAAAAATTCATTACATGTCAGCAGGCTTGTTAATAAATTCATGCATTAACATGTTCTGCATGATAGCTTGCAATGATTTCATGAAGTTACAGGAAATGTGGGGGCTGGAGTTTAGTGTCCTTGTATCCTGTATAGTTAATGTTTTAATTTTTTTTTGTTTTTGTTTGTTTGTTTGAACATGTTGAATACACTTTATTTGTCCTTCCTTATTTGCCGCTTTATGTCATGCTGTATTTATATAATGAGCATTAATTTTACATTTTAGTTGCAGTTTATATGGGATATATTGTTTGTTTTCAATGAATGTTATAGTACTAAAATGTCGCCATTTTGTCTTGTCGATCCATATGTAAGGGTATTTTTTTTGTCTGTATAAGTAAGCAGCATAAATAAGGTGAAAAATATTAGTCAGCTGACAAATTAATATTTAACTGTCCTTATCTTATTATGAATGTTGGGAGACATATATTGCTTTTACTGTCTGTCTGTTTGTCTATCTGTCAATCTGTCCACATTCAGCTTTTCCGGCTTTCACAGGTTAAACTGCTAATCGAATTTCAATGAAACTTCATAGGTTTGATAAGTACCATCCCTAGTTAGATATCACCTGCATGTTTCTGCTTCGCTGCACAAAATGGCAATCAGAGCTGTAAATAGAAAAATCTTGTCTCGCTTTCACAGGTCAAACTGCTTTTAAGATTTCATTGTAACTTCAGAAAAGTGATCAGTATCATTAGTACAGGTGTGCATGGCATCCACACTTTCGGCTGCAATGCACAAAATGGCCATCAGAGCTTTCACAGGTGTGATCAGTACCATACCTTGTTTTGGGAGACATATGTTTTTGTGACAAAAACACCTTCTAGTTAAAATGTCTTTACATGATTCTATTACATGACAACTTATAGTCTGTTAGTTATGCTGGTATATTATGTCTTAGATGTAAAATATTATTTTACTTAAAATGGTGAAAATTTAAATATTTTTTATGCTAAATTTCAGGAGGTGTTCATAAAAATGCTGAAGATGACACACAAACCATCAGAACTGAAGATTTTGTTGACAAATTTCAAGACACCTTAGTATATAGTTCAGGTAAAAATAGAATAAATGTTATACAGTCGAGACTGCCTTAGCGACCCCCTGATTTAAACGACTCCCTGTCTTATCCGACCTTGTTTCAGTACTCCCAACGTATTTTCCTATATAAATGGTCTGAATTAAACGACTCCCTGTCATATGTGACAAGCGACCCTAATTGTCAGGTCCCAATGCAATGTTTGGTCTGATTTAAACGACTTTCACACCTTTTAATTGTCTTTTAAATCAGATAAATAATACCTATTATAACACCCAGAGGGCCAAAATAATTAAGTCCAATTATAATCCAGTAGCAAACAAAGTCTACACACCTCTATCTCAATTACACAGTTGACATGTATAAATGCAGGTATCAAGTGACGTAGCGTCTGTTTATGGGAAGCATGACGCAATCGATTTGTGTGTAATGTACATTATGGCCTGAGTAAACTGGTTAAGACTTGTGTTAGATTTTTTTTTTAATTATAGAGTGCCCACGGAAGATTTTTTAGGCAGCATATTTTTTTTATTTACCTTTCTATGACTGCATAATTAATACGGAAAAATATTCATACTAAACCAGAAAAAGCTTTGGATATGGATATGTTGAAAGATCCTGTAACACAATTTTTCATGGTTTTATTTCATAAATATGATCCTCAAATTAAGATTTGTCAATATTGTAAGTTCAAATAAGCATTATTTATAAAGATATCACCCAATTTAACCGCCTCCGTGGTCGAGGGGTTAGAGTCGATGACTTCTAATCCAGTTACCTCTCTGGCGTGGGTTCGATCCCCGGGAGATGCTTTGGTAGTTTAGCGCGGAGGAAGGTAGTCTAGTACTGGTGTAACTCTCCAGGAACGATGGTTAGGAAACTACCCGCCTATATGACTGAAATACTGTTGAAAAAAGGCGTGAAATGAAGCAAACAAACAAACAAATTTAACATTTAATATAAATAAAGGCCATTAAAGGGAGGTAATTAGAACTTTATTTTCTATGAATTCTAAGTTAAATTTTCCAATACGTAATCAATGCATGTAATTTATTGATTAAATATAATGTGCACAAATATTTTCAGTACACATTTTACATGTTCTTTGATGTTTGAAAGTTGTTTTATTTGCATAATTATATCCATATATATTTTTTTGCAAGTGTTGTGTACACTCTGTAACAATATCAATCACAAAACATTAAGGATCTTTAAGTCACAATGGTATAGAGACAGCTAGATGATACTTAAAATTAATTTTCTTTGAGACTGTATTAAGAGACTCCCTGTCATATGTGACCTTTTTCTGAAGATCCCTTGGAAAGTCACATATGACAGTCTCGACTGTACATGTAAAATTTGAATTTGAAAACCAGTCTATTGATGCAGTAATTTCATTGGCTCAAATTTATCATGTGATTTATTCTTAACCAATCATATTCAAGAAAGACTGGTTTTCAACATGTACAGCAGACTGATATTTTTAAAAGAGTTTTCTGAGCTTATTTAGTTAATTCTTGCTGTCCTATTTTTCGTTAGAGAGTGGTTGTTCAGAAAAAGACAGTATTTTTAGATGTGCAAGCTTTATAGAGGTGATTTGCACTGGTTTTAATCTCTTCTAGATTTAAATAGATTTTGTTTATATATGCAAAGAAGTGAACAGTTGAATGACAATAGGCAATCACAAAGTTTCTCTCCTTTAAGCGACTTAAAGCATCTGCTAGTAATCATGAATGGGTTATTGCCCTTGAAACTTTTTCTCCCTTGCTTTAAATAAAGCATTGAGTCCTTTTTTTATAACTTAATAAATGCAAAATTAATTCAGAAGAAAGCATGAGGCTCAAGTTCTTTCAGATAGTTTACATGACAGCAAGATATTATACAAATTGCCTATTGACATCTTAATTTGATCAAGAACAAGCTTTTTAGTTTTGCTCAAGTTTTTACTACGGGTTAAGTTTTGCTCAAGTTTTTGCTACTGGTTTTAGTTTTGCTCAAGTTTTTAACTTGCTCAAGTTTTTACTATCAGTTTAGTTTTGCTCAAGTTTTTAATTTGCTCACGTTTTTACAACTAGTTTAGTTTTGCTCTTGAAAGTTTTTCCTTCTAGTAATATGTAACACTTGTTGAAATCTGTACATTTTCGAATTTCTTTCATGTAACTTTTAAGTGTTTTTGATGGTTTAAGTTATTTATGTTAGATAGTTTTAAATGTATTTCATTTTCTGATATGAGTTTGTATATTGCCTTTCCCCTTTTAAACTTTCTGAATTTGGTAGTCTTGGTGCAAATCCTTAACCTGGCCCTTAAATATCATATTTAGGGTTTGATGCAAAAATGTCATGTATCCAAAATAAAACAACTTGTCCCTCACAGCTGTGAGTTCGAAACTCACCAGGTAGAAAGCTATCCAGCTTGATGCATGGAGGGGCACCTTATGTCCACTGCCAGTAAAGCTGGAAAGTCGCCATATGACTTTACTGTGTTGGTGCAATGTTAAACCCAACCCCCCCAAAAAAGTATCCAAGAATTTCATGAACAAATGAATGGAATCATTCCATTGAATTTCAGTATCATTAGACATGTGCTTTGGTTTCTAGGCAGTGTAAACATATGTTATATCTTAAGTTTGTGAACATGCATTCATTCATTCATTCATTCATTCATTCATTCATTCATTCATTCATTCATTCATTCATTCATTCATTCATTCATTCATAATATGTATTAAAATCTAGGCACATTAACATACATAAACATTCTAGGCTCATAAATGTACATTAAAGTCTAAGCATATGAACAAATTCTGTGCATGCAGATGTTCATGAAATTGTAGGCCTGGGAACAAACATGAATTTTTAAGACATGTAAATGTGAAATAAATTATTAACTTATGAACAAACATGAAATACTAAGGCCTGTGAACATGAATACCATCTAGACATGTTAACAGACCAATAAATTTTAAGCATTTGAACAAACACAGAATTTTTAGGCATGTACACATTAGATTCTAGGCATTATGGAATATGAAATACTTTTAGGCATACATTTTGTATGAGCATGCATGCAATCTAGGCATGGTAACAATTACATTTACAAGCATTTTAGAAATATCATTGTGTATTAAAATTTAGGCATGTAATAAACATGCATGAAGTCTTAGACATGTGAAGATAAAAATTTGCCGGATAAAACATTTACCGGAATTCAGGCATGTAACTTAGATAAATAGCTACAAACATGCATATTACAAATTGAAAACAAAATATTTTTGCAAAACTTTGCTCCAGCAATGCTTAAGAAATGTCTTTTAAATATGTGACAATGGCAATAATAATTAAAGAAAAGTCAAAGTGATTGACATATTTCAGCAGATGAAGCAGAAAAGTTACGGAATATTGAGGATGATCTCCATAGCGACGGTGGGTCGGATACTGACACTTTACAACGAAAACTTGCCATTCTAACACATACTCCCTTTCACAACAATGTCACAGGTGTCTTGTTATATATACATATACTCTCTACTCCCCAATTGTAATCTCTACTCCCCTTTTATTTTCTCTACTCCCTTTTTTACTCTCTACTTCCTTTTATCTGTGTTCCTCCATTTTTATGGCTTGGCTTTTATTGTAGAATTTAGAGAGTTTTTCCCATATATATGAATACAATATATATTTGTTTATGAATTGTAGTGTATCCAATGTATGCCTCATCTGTTGTGAATAATTCTGTTTCACTTTATTTTTGCTTTTCTTCTGTAGGTTCATTGTATTTGACATATTGCATACAGTCATGTTTTTTGTAGATTCTGGCACTTATACACAAACATGCTAGTATTTTTATCATGCTGCATGTACAAGGGCTGTCCCACAAAGTCATTGATGATTATTGTAGAACAAAAAATTAAGGACCCAAGCCTATCCCACCTTTGCACAAGAGTATCTCCATCAATTTGAAAGAAAAAATGTTTTAAGAAAATGCAATGGTTTACAAGATATCAGTAAGTATTTTTACAAAAGAGCTTTGATTAGTTTGTATTTAAATGCTGTTATCCATGAATTGTTAGGACAGCCTTTGTATTATAAAGCTTTTAGTAATTACCTTGACATCCTAACACTTATTTAGTAGATTTCAGTATTATCACTTTATGCTTCTCATATTATTGTAGAATAGACATGTACAAATGAGCTGCGTCATGACAAAACCAACGTAATGCGTTTGCGACCAGCATGGATCCAGACCAGTCTGCGCATCCGCGCAGTCTGATCAGGATTCATGCTGTCCGCTTACCAACTCTATTACAAGTAGAGAAACTGATAGCGAACAGCATGGATCCTGATCAGCCTGCGTGGATGCACAGGCTGGTCTGAATCCATGCTGGTTACAAACCCATTATGTTGGTTTTGCCGTGACGCGGCTCAAATAATATTTATTTTGTAAATTTAAGAAACATGACCCAAAATTTACATACATCAGAATTATAAAAATATTTTTACCGGGAAGTCACCGGCCAAGGGAAAACTGAAGGGGTGCATGAACTTTTAAACAGAAAAATGAACAATTTTAAAACCGTTGACTTCAGTGTTAATAGGCTTTGCCTAATTTCATATTACTATTTTACATTTTTGAAATCATCTCTTCTTTTCATACAAACTTATTAATTTCTATTTTTATTGATAATTACAAATAAGTTTTCTAACCAGTGTTAAAGTTGTTTCCATAGGGAATAAAAAATATATTCTTTCACACATACACTGTAATGTTCAAACCGTCATAGATTAATTTATTTTCATACAATTTTGCACATATTTTTTGGATGTCCAAACATTTTTCAAGAAAAAAAAAATGTTTTAGTTTGGTAAGTCCAACAAAATATAACTTTTTGATATGTTTTAACTGGGACATAATATAATAGGACAAGTTCTGTCCAATCAGGGGCACACCCCCACGTTAAATGTCTTGTTGATTGAAGATAAAAAGTAAAAACATATACAAGTAAAATGGTTTCCTGCGGTGAACATTTTAATGATTTAAATGTCTTTCATTTAACTTTTTTCAACATTATTTGGGGTGGGGGGGGATCAATAAACGTTTGTATCAGGAATATAGTTGACAATTGAATAGAAGAAGGTCTTTGGAAACTGATAACCGTTGAAGACCGGAGAAGGTCGAACATAAAACAATTATTTCTTTTTAAGAAAATGATTAAATAGGCCTTCCCTTTTTATGAATAATTCCGTGCAAAAAAATAAATAAAGTAAACACACAAGTTTACGCAGAAAATATCTCTATTTATTATGGCAGATGCCACTACGAATATTTTAATTTTGTATATTTTCAGTATAAACAATTTATTGTTTGTAAAATTTGAGATAGATATTAAAGAAACATTGATAATTTTCAAACACATTCAAGTTTTTCCACCTTAAACGGTAAAATAATTATAGAAAATTAGAAATATCAAGCAATAGTTTTTTGTTCTTAATTATGTGTAATTCAGACTAATTCCCTACAGGTAAATCCGTAACGTACCGGCAAACGGTATTTAGCTAGGTTTTCGAAAAGGTCAATTAACCAATCATGTATGGTTTACAGATCACATGCTCCTCCATGTACAGAAAACAGGTCACGACTGCTCCTCCATGCCTCAAAAGTTAAACGCGTACCAATACCCTGCGGGCTCCAGACCGCAGGGAATAATTTTATATTATTATATCAATGAATTAAAGCAATGGCACTGTAGAAACAAACAAATGTTAGTATTTATGTTTTGTTACTTGCCACCTGTCAAAGGTGACTTCTAGCTTTCTGTTCCTTGAAGAGAGACAACTTTTTGTTCTGCAAGGTAAACCACTTTGTTCATCAAGGGGGACAACTTTTTATTTTTTCAGGAGACCACTCAAGGCAGATCTCTTTTTAATTCCCATTTATCAAGAGTGACAATAAAAGATTTGACTGTATAAAAAAATTGTCATTAATTATTTTCTGAGATCATGTTTTCATACACAAATCAATTTTCCATTATTCATTTCCAGGGGGAATATCTACATATTGTCATTAAGGTATTATGTTACCTTCCGTTTTGATCACACCTTGGTGGTACTGCATGAACATTTGTTTGGAAATGCAAGGGAAGCACATTGTTGAATTGCACAGTCATGTCCTTTAATTATGCTAGAAAGTAATGCTGAATAAATTTTTTTTATTGATTTAAGCTACATGCGAAAAAATATCATTTATAAATAGATGAAATGTTCAGATATGAAATTTTATGTTTTTAGTTTTTTAATTGAATATTTTTTTATTTTTTCAATTTATTTTTATTTATCGAAAAGTTGTATGTTAGATAATTCAATATTTTTGTTGTTTTTGAAGCTAAATAAATGCTTAAAAAAAAAACCTATGGTATGAGATCATTTTACTAATATTATATTTGTATTAAATTAAATATATTTTTTATCAATATTAACTGATAGTTTACTAGAAAATTTACATTCATTGAATTGAGTTGTTAATTTCTCTTCTTTTCTTTTCTCCCTTTTTTTTACAGATAACAAATTTATATCCTACTAAGATAGAGTCTTAACATGTAATATAACTTCTTCTATATTGAATTAATACAGATAGTGGTACTAGACCACTTGCAAGACCTCTCATAGAGCGTACAAAGAAGAAACTAGCCAGTTCATTGGAAATAAGGCCCCGCAAAGGTTGTCTGTGTGACCACTTTACACAATAGTTCACCATGTGTTGGTCTTTGTAATATTAAACACTGTATTGACCATGTGTTGTTTTGTGTGACACAATATTTCACAATGTATTTTATCTGTGTGACCTCTAACACAATATTTCTTCAAATATTGGTCTGTGCCACCTGACTAACACAATATTTTACCATGTCTTGGTTTGTATGACATCTAACACAATATTTCACCATGTGTTGATATGTCTTATATTTGACCTCTAACACAAAATTTTATCATGTCTTAGTTTGTGTGACCTCTAACACAATTTTTCACCATGTGTTGATATGTTTTATATTTGACCTCTAACACAATATTTTATGTTTTTTCTGTGTGACATGTAACACAAAATATTACCATATGTTTGTCTGTTTGACCTCTAATAGAATATTTTACCATGTGTTGGTCTTAAAATTTGACATGTAACACAATAATTCACCATGTGTTGATATGTCTTAAATTTGACCTCTAACACAATATTTCACCATGTGTTGATATGTCTTAAATTTGACCTCTAACACAATATTTTACCATGTGTTGGACTGACTGTGACCTCTTACACAATTTTTTACCATATGTTGGTCTAATTGTGACCTCTACCACAATATTTTACCATATGTTGGTCTTAAAATTTGACATGTAAGACCATAGTTTTTACCATGTGTTAGTCTGACTGTGACCTCTAACACAATAATTTACCATGTGTTGGTCTGACTGTGACCTCTAACACAATATTTTACCATGTGTTAGTCTGACTGTTACCTCTAACACAATAAATTACCATGTGTTAGTCTGACTGTGACCTCTAATGGAATATTTTACCATGTGTTGGTCTTAAAATTTGACATGTAAGACCATAGATTTTACCATGTGTTAGTCTGACTGTGACCTCTAACACAATACTTTACCATGTGTTGGTCTGACTGTTACCTCTAACACAATAATTTACCATGTGTTAGTCTGACTGTGATCTCTAATAGAATATTTTACCATGTGTTGGTCTTAAAATTTGAAGTGTAAGACCATAGTTTTTACCATGTGTTAGTCTGACTGTGACCTCTAACATAATAATTTACCATATGTTGGTCTGACTGACCTCTAACACAATAATTTACCATGTGTTGGTCTGACTGTGACCTCTAATACAATATTTTACAATGTGTTGGTCTATGTGACCTCTTACACAATAATTTACCACGTGTTGGACTGACTGCGACCTCTAACATAATAATTTACCATATGTTGGTCTGACTGACCTCTAACACAATAATTTACCATGTGTTGGTCTGACTGTGACCTCTAATACAATATTTTACAATGTGTTGGTCTATGTGACCTCTTACACAATAATTTACCACGTGTTGGTCAGACTGTGACCTCAAACACTATTTTACCATGTGTTGGTCTGTGTGACCTCTAGCACAATACTTTACCATGTGTTGGACTGACTGTGACCTCTAACAAAATAATTTACCATGTGTTGGTCCGTGTGACCTCTAACATAATATTTTACTGAGTTATGTGTTTCAAAACAATTAACCAATAGTAAACATATTTACTATTAATTGCACTGTGTATTTTGAAAATTATCACTGATATATCATACATTTTTCATAAACCACATTTCTTTAAATTAGATAAATATTAACAATTGTACACATATCTCAGTTTTACTAATTTAAAAGTAATAAAATTCTCTTGTTATATTAATTTCAAAAGGTGTAAATGCTAATATATATCTTTAGTCATTTATTTATTATAAGGTAGATTTTTTTACAGAATAGTTTTGCCATGTGATTTTTTTTTTTATGCCACCGCAGCATCTGCGATGCGGTGGCATATAGCGATTCACCTGTGTGTGTGTGCGTGTGTGTGTGTGTTTGTTTGTTTGTTTGTGTGTGTGTGTGTTATATAGATTATATAGTGAACTTCAAAAATCTTCTTGTGAAAAACCACTGGTCCAATTTCAACCAAACTTGGCAGGATTGATCCTTGTGTGAAGGCTTCCAAAGTTGTTCAAGAGAATTTCATTCCATGCAGAAATCTGGTTGCCATGGCAACCAAAAGGAATTATAAGAATAAATTTTAAAAAATCTTCTTGTAAAGACCCAAAAGGCCTAGAGCTTAGATATTTTGCACAAAAGCATTGTCTGGTAGACATCTACCAAGATTGTTCAAATTATAGCCCTGGGGTCAAAATCGGCCCCGCCCTGGGGGTCATTGAATTTCTCTATATGACATATAGTAAAAACGTAAAATACCCTCTTGTAAAGACCCAAAAGGCCTAGAGCTTTGATATTTTGCATAAAGCATTGTCTGGTAGACCCCTTACCAAGATTGTTCAAATGATAGCCCTGGGGTCAAAATCAGCCCCGCCCCGGGGGTCATTGGTTTTCACTATATGTACATATAGTAAAAACTTAAAATACCTTCTTGTAAAGACCCAAAGGCCTAGAGGTTAGATATTTTGCATAAGGCATTGTCTGGTAGACTTCTACCCAGATTGTTCAAATTATAGCCCTGGGGTCAAAATCGGCCCTGCCCCGGGGGTCATTGGTTTTCCTTAGATGTATAAAGTAAAACTTATAGTAAAAACAATTGACAAATGATAGAGGTTAGATATTTTGCATGAAACATTGTGTAGTGAACCTTTAGCAAGATTGTTCAAATTATAGCCCTGGGGTCAAAATCGGCCTCACCCCGGGGGTCATTGATTTTCAATATATACATATAGTAAAAAATCTTATTGTCTGAAGGTACAAGGCTTAGAGCTTTAATATTTGTTAAATGATATAATCTATAGGTACTCTACCAAAGTTGTTCAGATTTTGCCTATAGTGTCAAAATTAGCCCCGCCCCGGGGGCCATAGGTTTTCCTTATATGTATATAGTAAAATTTAAAAATCATCTTCTCTAAATTTATTAAGGCTGGAGTTAAGATATTTTGCATGAAACATTGTGTAGTGAACCTCTAGCAAGATTGTACAAATTATAGCCCTGGGGTCAAAATTGGCTCCACCCCTAGGGGTCATTGATTTTCACTATGTACATATAGTAAAAAAAATGTCTTGTCTGAAGGTACTTTAAGGCTTAAGAGATTTTATATTGGGTATGTAATATCATGGGTCCTCTACTAAAGTTGTTTTAAGTATGCCCCTAGAGTTAAAATTGCCCTGCCCCAGAGGCGATAGTTTTCCTTATATGTATAAAAGTTAAAATGTTGGGTCGTCCGTGGCCGAGTGGTTAAGGTCGTTGACTTCAACCACTTGCCCTCACCGCTGTGGGTTCGAATCCCGACAGGGACTTTGGATTCTTTCGTGTAAGGAAGCTATCCAGCTAGCTTACGGAACGTTGGTGGTTCTACTCAGGTGCCCGTTCGTGCCTGAAATAATGCACGGAGGGGCACCTGAGGTCTTCCTCCACCAGTAAAGCTGGAACGTCGCGATATGACCTATACTGTGTTGATGTGACGTAAAACCCAAAACAAACAAAAAAAATAAAGTTAAAACTTGAAAAATTTCTTCTCTGAATTGACAAAGGCTAGAGGTTAAATATATGGCATGAGACTTTGCGAAGTGAACTTCTACCAAGATTGTTCAAATTATAGCCTTGGGTCAAAATTGGTTCCGACCCGGGGGTCATTGATTTTCATTATGTACATATAGTAAAAAAAAAAAAGTATTTTTGTTTGAAGGTACAAGGCATAGAGCTTTGATGTTTGCTATATAATATCATCTATAGGTCCTCTACCAAAGTTGTTCAAATTTTTCCCTTGGTGTCAAAATTGGCCCTGCCCAGGGGCAGTGATTCTCATTATGAACACATAGTAAAAACAGAAAATAAAACAAATGTTTTCTGAATGGGAGAAAGCTACAGCTTAGATATTTGACTTGAAATGTTGTTTGGTGGACCTGTATCAAGATTGTTTGAATAAAACCCTTGGGTCAAAATTTTGCCTTGCCCAAGGGGAAAGTGACCTACTTTCTTATCCTTTGATGTACAGCAATGAAATTTTGACCATGTGCACAGTTTAAGTTGTAAAATTGAACTTTGATATCAGGTGATCTAGATTTTGATGATGTGACTTACTCTCTTGTCCTTTGATGTACAGCTATGAAATTTGAACCATGTGCACAGATTAAGATGTAAAGTGAACTTTGATATTAGCTGACTTAGATTTTAACAAAGTGTCTTACTGTGTTGTCCTTTGATATAGTCATGAAATTTAGGCTGTGAGAAATATGACCTTCACCACCAAATTAACAAGACTCAAGTGCATTGATATATTCCTACTCTGATCTTTTGTTGGATTAACAATAGATTCAACCACTAATCTGTTGATAAGAATTAGATAGGTCAGGGATCTATGCATTATGACAATCTTCAATTGTATAGAAACAAAAATATCAGTTCCTACACTACTATTTAGTGTTGTATTAATGCACACTACTATTTAGTGCTGTATTAATGCGGTGGCATAGCATTTTTCTCAAATGCAATCTTGTTTTCAGTAAGTGATTGATTGATGGATATGATAATGTTCAGCATGCATGATTGACCACATTTCATGACAACATATCGTTAACTTATATTTCTACTAGCATAATAATATTATGTAAAACTTTTACTGAAATTGTGTTACATATAAGAGTACAATTATTTTTTTGCCAGATTGAGTGCACTATAAAATTCGGTAATTAAAAGCAAATAAGTTGAGTCTCCTTTAGTTTGTGCATACTTTAAAAGAATTTGCAGAATAAAATGTAAATGAACAATTTTGGCTTAAAGGTTAAATATAAATTGCTTTCAATATTTGTGTTGAAATATTTAAAGAGACTCCACTGAGGATTTTTGACATGATGGGACTGGAAATTTATTCTTGGAGATTGTTTCATTTGATGTAGGTCTAGACCAATAACTTGTTTTCCGAATTGCAGATCATTCGCTCTCTCCATATTTACCAGAATGATAATTCTAAGTGTGAAAAATGATCCAAAATTGAAAAACGTTGCTTTGCTAAAATAGCACAAAAATACGATTTGTTTCTGCCACAGTTAATATTTGTAAGAAACTCAAATTTTATATGTTTTTAGGCTGTAAGAACTCAATGGAGTTGCTTTAAAGCCAAATAGTTTGTGTCTTAACCTCTTTCAGCTAGCTGAGTGCTTATAAACATATATACCAAACTTGTTTAAAACATTAAAGCATTTAAAAACGATTTCATAATATTTTGTTGACGAAGCATTTAAAGATTTTCTTAAAATTGTGAAAAAAATATTTTGCTCAAACCATGACTTTATTTTAGAGTTTTAATTATTAAAGAAAAAATGTAGTAGAAAATCAGTAGAAAAAGATCGATCTAAGATCTTACAAATGCAATCATATGATTGGTCTATCTCAGAACTATGCATGAATTATAAAATTATACAATTTAGACAGTTACATATTGCTTTTAATTATAATATATATAAGTTTTATGTTTTTGAACTTGCAAGATAATGCTTCACTAAGACTAAATGGTGTTGCATTCTTTTTAGTTTAAATATTTCAATTTTGATATTTAATTTCTCTGTATAAAATATTACACTGAAGATGAATTATATTTTGAAGTTAGTCATGAGCTATTACTATTTTTCAGCCGCAGGTCCTGGCACACCACCTGTATATCCTAAGCCGACGCCCACGACATCACTTCCACGCCCCTCAACTAGATCCGCCCTTAAATTTACACCAGGTCATGCCAGTGATGCTGATTCAGTCAAAACAGAAGATTTCGAATATAAATTTAAGGTAAGGATGATAATAAAAAATTTTCATTATAATACTTTACAACATAGTTTTTTTTGTTGGGTTTTATGTACAGGTTATATGGAGATTTAATTTCCAGCATTATTCCAGGCACAAACAGGCACCTGAGTAGAACCATCCACGTTATGTAAGCTAATTAGCTCCCTCTCATGAAGTCCGCCTCCGTGGCCGAGGGGTTAGAGTCGATGACTTCTAATCCAGGTACCTCTCTGGCGTGGGTTCGATCCCCGGGAGATGCTTTGGTAGTTTAGCGCGGAGGAAGGTTGTCTAGTACTGGTGTAACTCTCCAGGAACGATGGTTAGGAAACTACCCGCCTATATGACTGAAATACTGTTGAAAAAGGCGTAAAATGAAACAAACAAACAAACAAACCCTCTCATGAAAGAATCCAAAGTCCCTGTCGGGATTCAGACCCAAGCATTGAGGGGCAAGTGGTTTGAAGTCATCAACCTTAAGCACTCAGCCATGATTGCCTTTACAACTTACTTACAAGTTGTGCAGAGTTGGCTGCTACTGTCCTACTGACAGTGTCAGATTAACACTTGGCTTGATAGCAGCAACATATTCTACCCATGTGACCAGTGCAGACCAAGATCACCATATGACCTATACTGTGTCACTGTCACTTCAAACCCATTGAAAACAAACAAAAAAAACAATGGAAAATCTACAGGAACCAACAACAGATTAATAATATCTGTCATATGTTGCGGTTCGGACCGGAATATCCGTCCCGAGGTGACCCACCCATTGGCGGGTTACCAAGGGACGGATATTCCGATCTGAACCGCAAACATATGTCAGATATTTTTTCTTGCATATTCTTAAATATTTCATTATATTTTAAATTCTTTATCTTTATTTTCAACGCAAATTTATATCATTACAGACGTAACTATTTTCTTACAACAGCGTAACTATGAAATTGCAACTTCATTCATAACGGGAAAGTGACGTCATCCTAAGCATGCCATTGTACAACACGCGACTCATCTGGCACCCCCCATGCCAGATGAAATTTCCGACACACGAAAACGCCAGTTTGCTATACAAGAAATAGCCAAGTGAAATAGTCAATGACCAGTCAATGACCATCATTCGGCACAATTTGGCCATCTATGTGTTGACCCATCAAACTATGACCATAAACCACCCTGTATGAATTTGGCCACATCCCCTGGTCAATGATTATTGACTCTCTTATATTTCAAGATACCTTGTGAGGTATGACAACTTGAGCATTGACCTACAAAAAAAACATGATGTATATTCTTAGCATACTTTAAACCTTATTTGCAATAACTCCATTTTTATATCTTGTAAATATTTTTTTTTATTTTTAAATTTTACTATCAGGAACGGAATATTGGATTTTCTGAATTCCATTATATGGATAAGTTGTTAATATGATAAAACCCCCTTGTTCGACATGTCATAGATTTGATAATCATATGTTAGCTCGTTTGGTGGTGAAATACTACAATCATATGTCTGTAACTATGTGTTCAGATGAATACGTTGAAACAGGTTTACATTTTTTGAGCTTATCATTTACATTTATATGTTTGTACAAGACAAGGAGCTTGTCATTAGTGCTACAATATTTTCTTTTGCTGTTGACCTTTTCAAAATGAAGATATCAAATGTAAAACATTATCAGAAAAGGCCAATTTATTTGGCTTATTACTTCAAACCACTTGCCCCTCACCATTACAGGTTCAAATCCCAGGGATGTTGGGAAGCTATCCCGCCAAGCTTACTGAATATCGGCAGTTTTTTAGGATCCTACTGGTACCTGAAATAATGCATGGATGGGAGCCTGAGATCTCTACCTCCACCAGTAAAGCTTGGAAGTCACAAAATATGACCTTTACAATGTCGGTTCTGCATGTATGTAAAAAAAAACAAAAAAAACAAACAAACCGCAATTTCGTTATTTTATTATTTCCCTTGCCAGGTCTGCTGGCTGCTAAAGAATCATTTATTCAACAAGTGCATACCAGGAACAGCCTGTGCTGCCTGATTATGGTCTGCACTGTTCTCTTTTCAGTCAGAATATATTTTGTAGTTTTCCCTAAAATTGATTATTTTGTAGTTTTCCCTAAAAAATGATTAAATAGTTTTGTCCAGATTGATAAGTGGACATTTTTAAATGGACAAGTTCATTAAGGATGTTTAGCGAAGGGATTTTAAGGATTGTATTTTTACTTATCATAGATGCAGTAAAGATAAGTTCATGACCTATTATTCCCCTGACATATGCAAAATTTATATCTTAATTAGACTTTTCCATCTTTCAACCAGTGAACAAAACCATTAATCAATTATAGGGAAAATTTCAAATTATGTAATGACTGAATAGCAAAATAATGCAGACCATTAATTTGGTCTGGACTTGGACTGGTCACATTGGGGATACAGACAAAAGCCCCCCGGACAAAAGCCCCACCATCTAAAAATGACAAGGTGGACAAAAGCCCCCCATGAAATTTACACGGACTGGGGGAGGGCAGGGGGGGGCCTTTTGTCCTACCTGTATTTTTGAAGGATTTTGTCCTATGTGTAAATTTAATGGGGGGGGGCTTTTGTCCACCTTGTCATTGTTAAATGGGGGGGGGGCTTTCGTCCAGGGGGGGGGAGGGGCTTTTTGTCCTACACTAGTCACATTGGTATATTCAATTGCTGTTGCAAAGTTGGGGATACAACTTGTATATAGCTAGTTTATACTTGACACTGTAGTCATTGTCATCAGCCTTTTCTGTAAAAATTGACTGAATATTTTTTCTTAGTTTTAATTGTCTATTGATTTTGTTTCATATAGAACATGATGATAAATCCTGGAGGGAAGAGACAAGAAGAGAGTGACCTTGAATCTGTTAGCAATGACCCCATTCATACCAAGGTCAAACAACTTCTTAAAGCTACTGCAAAGTGTGAGTAAAAATCTGCCTTATATAAAAGTTGTTTGTGTCAGCATGCATTAAAAATAAATGGAAAAAACTGTTCCCTTTTGCTTGAATTATATAATTATACATGTATATTTTATAACCAGAAAGAGAACTGCATGCATGTGACTGTTATATATACTGGGTTCAGTGGAATTAAGAATTAAGTCAATATAATATCTGAATTATATTTAAAAAAAAAAAAGAACAACAACAAAAAACAGGAATTTAGTTTATAGTTATTAATCTTCTTAATCCTAATTTTTGAGTTTTTATACGAAGAAAATTTTACATTTTTGTGGAAAAAAATTGTTTTTAACAATATTGATGAATTAAATTTGATTTTAAAATGCACATTTTAAAAACGTTAATGTCTATAAAGCATGAATACAGAAGTATGAATAAATAAATATAGTATTTGTTTATATCCAGCATCTCAAAGAATAGTTACGGATTATAAAAAATCAGGTAGTTTTATTTTTGCTGGGAAATTTTTAGTTCAAAATGCATATTATCCTACACCTTTTTTTTTCTTATTAGAGGAGAAGTTGTGTTATATTAGTGTGTTTTATAGAATAGCTGAATTGATGAATATATTATCATCTTAGTGCAGTAATGGATTTACTCCTTGTATAATTCAATAGGAGATAACCCGTTACTGCACTAAAGTGATGATATAGAGCCTGCCATATATTTTGTGTTTTTTCCCCATTGTATGTATATAGCATTTTATATTATGAGTGTTTTTTATTGCTATGGTTACTATAGATAGCTGTTTTATTTCTATATCACTTTATTAGATTATTTCTTTACTTATATAAAATATATCACATTTTTAGTTCAAAGATTTTGTTTTCTGTTCAAAAATGATAAGGCCTGAATTAAGTTTCAGTTGGGAGGGGGTGGGGGGGGGTGAAGGGAGGAGAGCTTCAATTCAGTTTCAGTTATATCTTTTATGATTGCTTTGAACAGCTTTCGGTTGACAATGGCTTGAATCACTGCTCAAACTCTTAGCCTGGTTCTACCCAAGCAACCAGTTAAGACCAACATCAGCTGCCACATCCTAATAGATAAATTAGCTTTGCCTAGACGGCAGCTTTTGTTTAGCTGGGTACTCATCCAAATATATCTCTTTATAAATTACACAGATAACTTTAGAGAATAGAAATGTTAGAAATTACACCAAACAGAATTATTGTGTAGACTGCAAATGTTATTTCTTAGAGACTAAAATCAGTAATTGTATATATGGTAGATTATTATCAAATCATCCTATATTTTATTCAGATTTGCATGTAGACAAGAGCAAAAAGTAATTTTTACCTGCTTGTATTGAATCTTTTATTTTTTATTTCTAACACCCTAAGTGAATCTTTAAAAAAAACTTCATGCCATGCCTTAAAAAAATTGTGAAAAATTTTACTTGAGAAAATGATACCAAGAAATGAAGAAAACATATTGACATTAATCTATTTGTCATTGAATTTACTTTTTGCATCATTTTTTTTGTAAACAAAATAACAAATGCTAGCATTGCTTTCCTGACTTATAAGTGGGTCAATGATTACAGGTAAAATTAGAACCCCTGTCTTATCAGGGATCCAGACCTTATAGGCAAGTAAATATGGGATGTTTATAAAGGGACTTTTTTGGGAATTTTTATTTTGGCCCAAATTAGCTAGTGAATATCACTTTATTTGTGCACTTTGTTATGTTTTTGCTATCTAGAACACTTCCCAAATTTTCCTTAAAGTTAGAATGAATCAAGAGATATATGTTGCCGTAATACCCAGAATGATAAATGCAACTTGAATTGTCATTTTGCTTGTTATAAAAATTCATTTTTTCCTTTATGGAATTGTTGTTTTTTTATTTATTAGAAAGAATTTTTATTGCTGTTTTTAACAATTTCATAAAGAATGCAATCAGCATTTTCGCCATATTGTGTTCTTTGTAAAGAAGTAATAATTTTAAGATTTCAGTTTTTAAATTTTGATAATGCGATAAATTATGAAATAGTTTTTAAGTTTTATTAAAATTTTAATAACAGTTGAATTTTAGCTTAAACAATTCATGAAAACTGTTTCTTCTTTCATATATTATTTTTTTTATCTATAACAGACAAGCCCAAATCAGATTACAAAACAAAACAACACGTGAGAATTTCACCTCAGCCAGTACAGTATCAGGAAGATGACAAGGGAGAAGACTCTGATGATACTCTGTGTTCTGATAAACCCAGTTCTGTCCCTTCTTACAGGTAAGTCTCTTTAGAGTAAAGCAAGAAATATAAGTTATAGTTTAAGTTTCTTTAAATTTAGGAAATGGTAAATGTAGTTTTGAAGTGACCTACATGTATATAATGAATTATTTTAGGTGAAGTTTCAATCATGTAAAACAATTGTGTATTAAATATTAGTGTATTAGAAAAAAACATTTGTTTAAAATACAGGTAGTTATAGCAGATAGCTTATAATTGAAAAAGTATCTCATAGTTTGTATGATATAGTATGTTTATTTGTATGTTATTGAACATTTATTTGTTTGATATAGAACATTTTATTTGTATGATGTAGAATGTTTATTTGTATGATATAAATATATAAAAAGAATTTGATTCCTTGTGTGGATCTCATGTATGTATATATAGAACATTTTTTGTATGAAATAGAACATTCATTTGTATGATATAGAACAATTATTTTTATGATATAGAACAGAGATTTTATGTTTGCTAGAGAAGTAACTTAATTCAGATTATTTAATGGAAAAAGATCATAAATATTTGGAAAGAACACTTCTGTTTGTTTAAGCAAACACACATAAAGTTCATAATTCTTGCATATCAGACAGGATTTTCTAGTACTTTTTCTTGCACCAGTGCTGGTTAATGTTGTATTTAGCTCTTTGGTGAGGGGGAGTTAAACAGGAAATTGGCACTTGTAACAGGCATTCTCAAACTTAGATGTTTATATGCCTTCAAGCCAGATATTATGGTTTCAAATTTTATGAATTAATTATTTTTGTCTCCTTTAAAAGAAGCAATATGGACTTGTTGTGTAAGGTCAAATGTCAGATCCTATATTAGTGGATATATATAAACACAACTGGAGTCATCTTGAATAGCTGTTATACAATTTTATAATTGAACCACATCACGACAAAACCAACATAGTGCGTTTGCGACCAGCATGGATCCAGACCAGCCTGCGCATCTGCATAAGTATGTTCATATTCCAATGTGACCGCAAATGATTTCACACAGACATAATTGAAACAATTCTGGTTTCGTGCCTCATGTAATTAAGGCTTCCGTTATTAAAAAAATAAGCCACACCCTTAAGTGGGCCGGACAAATAATCCCTTGTAAACTATCTCATCATATAAAAAAAAGACAAAAACCAGGAATTAATACCTTCTTTAAAGTTTAATTAGACTTTAATAGGTGTGTTCTGATAAGCTATACAATATGTAGATATGCCAAGAATTTTCCTAAAGCCTTTTTGATTGATTGAAAACATGTAAAGAAGCTGTGCCACAGAGTGTGACAAAATTTCTTAAATATTACATTTAGTTTGAAATGAAGTATGCTTTTCTGTAAGTATTCTGTAAATGTTATGAAATAGCAAATGATAGATTTTGTTGAAAATTTAAAACAGTTGAATATATTGCAACTTAAATATCAAAAGAGCATAGAAGCAGCTTAGCCAGGAATTCAAAAAATTGGTATTTGTTCTTGCCAATTTCATATTTTATGATTTATAATTTGATTATAGTGAAGGAAAACATTAGTATCATATCAAAACCTATAAGGTAAGAACTCCCCAACATAGTTACTGCGGCCTATCATCAAGTCTGGCTATACTTTGGTGCAAACAATAAAAATTTGTATGCAACAACTCATCAGAAATCTTAATTGCCTGCGTTCAACTTTTTTGTTGACCGTTCGTCGGAAGATATATCTAGTTGTAAGACAAAGATGCTTTAAGCCCTTCTACAAGATGTGTCTGCAATACATGTCTGGAAAATCAAAATGATAAGAACAATAGCTTACTGTGACTATAAAATGACCACATATAGCTGCACTATGATACTTTTTGCTCTTTCAATGAGCAATGCGAATGAAAGAAAATTTACATGTCTATTGAAATGTTAAATTTGTTTGCGTAATTTCCACACTTAAAATTTCAACATTGTTTTGTATTGAAAAACAACATATTTATATGTTTTGTCTTTAAATGTTTAAAAATGCAACGATTAAATCTTCATTAAAAGTTATTAAAAAATTAAAAATAGCTTAATTAAAAAGCAGGTTCGTTACAGAATACAGATTTCAATTCAATGGAAAAGTCTTTCCGAAGAAAGCTGCCAAGTATTATGGAATAATTTCTTGATGAAATAAAACACCATGAGATGTTTCGTCAGTAAATTAAGCATGTTGTCTTTATATTATTGTTGAAACTGGAGCCACCGCTGCACTCATTTATACCGTAATGATTCAGGTTCCGACTTCGGAATATAATATATGAGGTTGAGAAATACAAATTGAAAAATAGACGTGAATAATATAATATTGAAATAATGTTGTCAAAAGTAATGACATATAATTAAAGTGGACAACCGTCACAAATTATATTATACATGGATATCAATTGTGAAATATTTAAAAAACAACATGAATTAAATCAGTCATAAAATACAATAAAAAAGGACAGCAGTCATGCAATATATAAAATAATGTGGATAGCTAAGTCATGAAATACAAAAAACATGGACGGTAGTCAGGAAATATAAAAAAACGTGGATAGCAAAAAAACAAAGATTATGAGCAGTCATGCAATATACTTAGAACGTGGACAGCATTCATGACATAAAAAAAAACGTGAAATATAAAAAAAAACTTGTTTAGCAGTCATGTAAAACAATAAATGTAAATAATAACTTTGATTATAGAATTTACAAAATAAAATAAATCTTTGAAAGGTTTGTTAGATTCACTACTTAATAGGGATAGCCATCACAAAATATATATTTATTGTGAATAGTTTTGTTTCTGGACTGAAATAAACTATATATACATAGTGAATGTGAAATATAAATAGGATAGTGAATGTGAAATATAAACGTGGATAGTAAATGTGAAATAAAAACGTGGATAGTGAATGTGAAAGATAAACATGGAAATTGAATCACTGTGAATATGAAATATAAACGTGGATAGTGGATGTGAAATATAAACATGGAAATTGAATCACTGTGCAAACGTGGATAGTGGATGAGAATTATAAACTTGGATAGAGATTGTTATCCTTCAGGTAAGATATTGTAATATTTTCCTTTATATTTATCACTCTCATTTTAATCTTAATCTATTTTTCTTTTAACTTTGCCTACTAAATCTGTTGGTACTTTTACTTTCAGCTTTAATTAGTTTTTCATTTTTTATCAATTTCTTTTTGCTTTGATAGCTTGACAAGGAGGTCTATGGTTAGTATTTTACTAGTTGTCGAGCAACTTGTGCATTTCTGACAAATAAGTATATGTAATATGCTCTTTTTCTAGTTGCCACATTTTATTAAGATGTGTAAACACAATTATCATTTTGAATGCTTCTGGTAAAATATGACTAGCCTTATGTTACCAATATATAGTGTGGTTCAAATTAACTATTAAGGATTTTTATCAGGAAATATAATGCCAGTTTTGAGACTTATGAAAGTAAACTTGAGTGGTTCAATTTATAACTCTTACTATTTTAAATTTGTATAATAAGCTAATGCTATCTTAAACCTGGAATTAAAAACTGTTATATTCAGGTATTTATATATGAAATACAATCAGTCATGTACTAAGCAAAATAAAAGAGCTCCAGTAGTGAAGACTGAGAGAATGTGCGTGCAAGCCTGTTTCTTAATACAAGTGACAATTTTTATTATGAAGTTATTATTGCTTAAAGAATTCAGCGGTCTTAATACAAAAGTTAATATACAAGGTAATCATGGAATATTCTTGATGTTGATTGTTGATGACTGTTACAATCTCTGAGGTTGATTAAATTGAATAAAGTTGGCTTCTTAAAGTCATAGACAATGTGATATTCAGTGTTTCATTTTGTTTTATTATAGTAACAGTGGCACTTATTTCCTCTTGAGAAATGATGAAATTAAATGTTTCCATGTGCATGTGTTAAGTAGTCAATGATCAATGACAAATTCAATCTATTACATAAATGCTAAAAATTGATTTGTGACAGTCAGTCAATAGATAACAACATTTGGCTGCAGTATTGATTTTCCTCATTCATTATTCCTTCATGTTAGTTAGGTTCCATTCAACCTTCCATGCACGGTTCCATTCAACCTTCCATGCACATTGAGTACAAACCCTGCAAGTCCTACTAAGCCAATTGCACATTTCATGCAGTCTGACCTTTCCATGCAGTCTGACCTTTTCCATGCAGTCTGACCTTTCCATATGGCTTTACCTTTCCATGCAGCCAGACCTTTTCAATGCAGTCTGACCTTTCCATACAGCTTTACCCTTCCATGCAGACAGACCTTTCCATGTAGTTCTACCTTTCCATGCAATCTGACCTTTCAATGCAGTCTGACCTGACCTTTCCATGCAGTCTGACCTTTCCATGTGGTTTGACCTTTCCATGTTGTCTGAACTTTCAATGCAGTCTGACCTGTCCTTTCCATTCAGTCTGACCTGTCCTTTTCATTGTGGTTTGACCTTTCATGTGGTCTAACCTTTTCATGTGGTCTGACTTTTCCATGCGGTCTTTCCTTTCCATGTGGTCTGACCTTTCCATGCCATTTGACCTTTCCATGCCATTTGACCTTTCCATGCAGTCTGACCTTTTCATGCGGTCTGACTTTTCTATGTAGTCTGACCTTTCCATGTGATTTGACCTTTCCATGTGATTTGACCTTTCCATGCAATTTGACCTTTCCATGCGATTTGACCTTTTCATGCAGTCTGACCTTTCCATGCAGTCTGACCTTTCTACACGGTCTGACATTTCCATGCAGTCTGACCTTTCTATTATGGTCTGACCTTTCCATGCAGTCTGACCTTGGCTGATTAATATTTCCAATCAACACCCTTTAAATCAAGAACGAACAATTCTATATATGCAAAGAATGTCAAGTTCATTTATTATACAAATATAGGCAGGGAAGAGTTCAAATTGAACCATATTGTGTTTTGCATGCTGTGCTGAAGTTGTAACAATTTTACGAAATGTAAAAACCTCAAACAACATGATTATTTAATAAAGCATAATTATACATGGAAATTTAAATGAGTTGTAATGATTTCATCAAGCTCATCAGCAGAAGCACATGGCATTTAAAGCCCGAGTCTGGGGGAAAAATTTAATAAGGGCTTCTACAGACTGATGTTAATGTATGGAAAAAGGTGCATTAATGCTATTGTTGCATAAAAGAATATGTCTGATGCAGTATTCCTGCTTTTCATTAAAACAGTTTGGTAATGCTATAAGGTGCAAATGTGATTATTAAAATTGACATTTATATTTTGATAATAAATTTACCAGGGCGTTTATTGCAGTTAGATATTTTTACATGGCACCCTGACTCATGCATATTGAAACATGGGCAACAACCATGTGTGATTGCCTGATTTTATCCCTCAGTAATGCATGTTTTCATTTCTGTAAATGTACACCTGTGTGTGCAGTTTATAATTATGTAAGAATTGCATTTAACAAACCAGCTATGCATTTCCCCCAGTTCTGAGAAGTTGAGTTTGTTAGAATATTGCAGTAATAGGCATTAAGTATAATTAGTTCAAATTATTAATTACTTCTAAATCAAATTATTAAGAAAATTACATTTTCAAAAGCCTCATAAGCATTTAAAATATGACAATTCGATTAAAGTTATAGATTAATCTGAAATCTTCTATGGTGTGGGGGAAGGAATATCATAATATTGCTGTATTATTGTTATTTTATCTGTAGACAGGTTGCCAAGGCAACAGTTCTATCACAATGGATATTATACTTTTTATGATAGTTCAAGCAGTGATATTTAACGTCAGCGCTCGGTGTGCGTGATCACATTTCTTAAATTCTCGTTTTGAATTATTATGGTAATTAAGTACCTGGTCATGCAAGGAACTTTTTCCCCGTAATTAATAGCTGCGATAAAATGGTTATTCATGTGATGCTATTACTTTACAATCTTGTCACATGGTAGAAATATTCTGTTTGAAATAGTATATTAAATACGTATTAAAGTACGTTAAAAGATGAAGCCTTAAATTACACAAAGGATCATCAAAGAAAGATGGCTTCTTTTTTTTAAACATCTTTATTTGGCATATGCACTAAATATAGCTTTCTTTTATCCTGAGAAAAAAACAGAACTTTTGTTTAACAAAGGCCGTTTTTAGACATTTTCTAGAAAATGCTTTCAGTTTTATGCAAATTACTTAGTCGTTTCAATATACTTTTTTTGAACAAAAAATGATTATATAATTGCATAGCTTTTGCTAAAGGCTTTTTTTTTGTAAATTTTCTAGAAAATGCTTTTATTTTAAAGTGACTAAGTGTTTGAGTTTTACATGTTTTTTGATGAAAATTGAATTTTCTCATAAAGCTTGAGAATCTAAATTGCTGTTACATCATCAAGTATTTATTTTTATTGATCCTTACATCAATAAGTCCAGAAATACTTTTGAGTCACCATTTGTTAGTTTTGAATTTTGTGTATGTAAACCCTGCCACTGTTAAACCAGCATTAAATAAATTTACATGAATTCATAAAAACATTTGGATACTATTTGACATAAATTCACTTTACCAGCATTGCATGAAATACTTTAATTCTTTACATGAATTTACTTTGCCAGCATTGCATGAAATACATTAATTCTTTATGTGAATTCAGTTTGCCAGCATTGCATGAAATACTTTAATGTCTTAACCTGAAATCACTTTGCCAGCATTGAAATACCTTAATGTCTTTACATGAATTCAGTTTGCCAGCATTGCATGAAATACTTTAATGTCTTTACATGAATTCAGTTTGCCAGCATTGCATAAGATACTTTTACATAAATTTACTTTGTCAGCATTAAAATACTTTAATGTCTTTACATGAATTGAATTTGCCAGCATTGCATGAAATACTTTAATTCTTTACCTGAATTTTATTTGCCAGCATTGCATGAAATACTTTAATGTCTTTACATGAATTCAGTTTGCCAGCATTGCATGAGATACTTTTACATATATAAATTCACTTTGTCAGCATTAAAATACTTTAATGTCTTTACATGAATTGAATTTGCCAGCATTGCATGAAATACTTTAATTCTTTACATGAATTTTATTTACCAGCATTGCATGAAATACTTTAATGTCTTTACATGAATTCAGTTTGCCAGCATTGCATGAGATACTTTTACATAAATTCACTTTGTCAGCATTAAAATACTTTAATGTCTTTACATGAATTGAATTTGCCAGCTTTGCATGAAATACTTTAAGTCTTTACATGGATTTAATTTACCAGCATTGCGTGAAATACTTTAATTCTTTACATGAATTCAGTTTGCCAGCATTGCATGAAATACTTTAATTCTTTACATGAATTTAATTTACCAGTATGGCATGAAATACTTTAATTCTTTACTTGGATTTAATTTACCAGTATTGCATGAAATACTTTAATGTCTTTACATGAATTCACTTTGCCAGCATTAAACTATTGCAATACATTTACTTGATTACTTAACTTATATATATGTTTAATATAATATCAATACAAAAATTCACTTGCAGAATTAATGTGATATTATGTCATACTTTTGACAATGAATTTGATAATATTAAATGTATTAAAGAAGTAAATATTTTGTAGATATTCATATAAGAAGGTGTCTAATTTGCCTGCAATCCAGGTATATTGTGATATTTTGCTTGAAATCCAATTATCAATGCTAAGAATAAGGATAATTTACTTAAATTTGACATTTCTTGGTAAAAAGTTTTTTTGTAATGTCATTTCCCTACGCTGTTTTATTAAATCATTCATATAAATAAATTGTTTGAAAATTTGCATATGTATCTGGAAACAAAGAAATCCCTCGGAAGCATTAAAAACAGCAAAATTACATGAAAATTGAAAATTCACTTGTTAGAATCAGTCTTATATTAGGAAAATAAGTAACATGTAAACAATATATATGTATATAATTATATCAATATAATATAATATATATATGGGAAATTAAAGCTTAGTTGATGACAGTGCGTAAGTTGAGATGTCGGTTTTTGTAATGTTGCCAGGTTACGGTACAGAACATTGAATCTAGAAACACGATCACTCTGTGACTCTGTGAACATTAACTATGTCTTTTTCAATATTGCAGGAATATTGGAAATATAAACATTACCTTTGAAATCCTATTTACTATTTGTATATCTCTTTGATTGAATATATGGCATAGATTATAAAAAAAATCTAAACTTTACTCGTTGTATGTGTTATAGAATGGGCGGGTCCTAAAAATCGATCATGGCAAATGCCAGGGATTTGATTTTTTTGAGGATTTTTTTTTTAATTGGTATTTAGAATGCTATTTTCAGGGAATTAAGCATGAATAAGGGGTAAAAAATGGCATGATATATAAGAGAATAGGATGACAATGCTTGTTTACGTGTAGGATATTTGATATGATATGAAAGATGGACAGGTAAGCTTCTGATGATATTTTAAATTTTAATTAATATCTTCAATTGTTTTTTTTGTCTATTTTTTTGGTCTATTTGTTATTGTTTATTTGTCTTTAAGAAGCATTCTTCCTGCACTTTTATGCACATGTAGAATGAAAAGAATAATTATTATGAAAAACAAAATTTGCACTTAATTAAGAAATATAAATTAAAAGAATTAGATTGTTTTGCAATCTACCATGCATATATCAAGTTTAATAATTTTTTTTTTTTTTTTTACTAGTCTATGATATCAAATGGGTGTAAAATGAATGACATGTCTTAAATTTGAAATAAAGCTGTGAATCAGCAGATTATAACTTAACAGCTTTTTAAAATATCACACTGAAGTGAAAGGAACTCAACTGTGAATGCTTTTAGGGGACGGGACTGGAAATAATTTTTTCGGGATTAATGTTTCATTTGATGTAGGGCTTGACCATTAATAACTTGTGTTCAAAATTTAGGATCATTTACTCACTCTGTTTTTCCAGAATAATTAGTGAACAAAATGTTTTTTTTTTAAAATCATTTCTGACTATAGTATTTTCTTAATTATCGTTTGCATATTGTTCAGTTTTATATGCCACAGTTGTTCTACCGGTATTTAAGAAATTCAAATTTGATTTTTTAGGGCTTTAAGACCTCAGCAGAGTTTGTTTAAGTTTCTTTCAGCTAGATGATGAATAGACTTTTAAGATTTCATAATCTATGTAACCTTAAAGCAGGTGACAATTGTCCTCACTCATATCATCCGCTTTGGAATTTAGAGAATATGGCTTATTTTGACATTGCTTGAGACTTTAACCTTTACCCTGATGTAACTGAAAGTGATTAGCCTTTGCCACATATGTGCAGTCTGTCACCAATATAGACGCCACATATGTGCAGCCTGTCACCAATATAGACCACACATATGTGCAGTAATATCACCAGTATAGAACACACATATGTGCAGTCTGTCACCCGTATAGACCACACATATGTGCAGTCTGTCACCAGTATAGAACACACATATGTGCAGTCTGTCACCCGTATAGACCACACATATGTGCAGTCTGTCACCAGTATAGACCACACATATGTGCAGTCTGTCACCAGTATAGACCACACATATGTGCAGTCTGTCACCAGTATAGACCACACATATTTGCAGTCTGTCACCAGTATAGACCACACATATGTGTCATCTGTCACCAGTATAGACCACACATATGTGCAACCTGTCGCCAGTATTGACCACACATATGTGCAGTCTGTCACCAGTATAGACCACACACATGTGCAGTCTGTCACCAGTATAGACCACACATATGTGTCAGTCTGTCACCAGTATAGACCACACATATGTGCAGTCTGTCACCAGTATAGACCACACATATGTGTCATCTGTTACCAGTATAGACCACACATATGTGTCATCTGTCACCAGTATAGACCACACATATGTGTCATCTGTCACCAGTATAGACCACACATATGTGCAGTCTGTCACCAGTGTAGACCACACATATGTGCAGTCTGTCACCAGTATAGACCACACACATGTGCCATCTGTTACCAGTATAGACCACACATATGTGCAGTCTGTCACCAGTATAGACCACACATATGTGCAGTCTGTCACCAGTATAGACCACACATATGTGCAGTCTGTCACCAGTATAGACCACACATATGTGCAGTCTGTCACCCGTATAGACCACACACATGTGCAGTCTGTCACCAGTATAGACCACACATATGTGCAGTCTGTCACCAGTATAGACCACACATATGTGCAGTCTGTCACCAGTATAGACCACACATATGTGCAACCTGTCACCAGTATTGACCACACATATGTGCAGTCTGCCACCAGTATAGACCACACATATGTGCAACCTGTCACCAGTATAGACCACACATATGTGTCATCTGTCACCAGTATAGACCACGAATTATGTGCAGTCTTTACAATTACAGGTTCTATACCAATGGCTTTTTTTGAAGTTAACGTAACCAACCTCCATTTTTTTAACTGTTCATTATGGATATTTGGAATGTCAAAATGAAAATTAGTAACAATAGTATGGCGCTTAAAGTCAGACATTACACAGATGACAACTGGGGCACTTAAAAACAGAACGATATGCCAAAGATAATTATGAAATATACTCAGAAATACTTTAAAAAATACTTCCACTGGGGAAAATTGTCTTGTTCACAATTTTGTCATGGTTATTCAATTACGTTTTTGAGTTTAAATGAAACTATTCAAAAATCCTCACTGGTTAAATGTTATTAAAGTTTAAAATGAAATTAATTATCATTGGACGACCTCTCAGGAAATTTTCTTATTCAATTAAGTTTCAAGTTTGTTTTTGGTACGTATAATATATAAGAAAACGTCCCTCAAATGCTTGAGACTGTTATTCAAGCTTGTTTGAATTTTGAATGAAAGTATCACAGAAAGACCAGCTGTCAGGAAATTTTCTTATTCCAGTTTGTGAGTATATATATTAAAAAGCCCCTCAATTATTTCTGTTATTCAAGTTTGTTTTGAGCTTTGAATGAAATTGTAACAGGAAAAAAAACCTTTCAAGTAACTCTGTTATTTCGTTAATTAAGTAAGACTTTAGAGAAATATAACTTACATAACAGAAAAATAACCTACTTTAAGCTTGAAAAACAGAATTTCTGTTTTGTCAATGCATCTATCAATTTCCCTTTATGCATTCAATGGCAGTGTTAAAGTCAATTCTGGTTTCCATGACTACCACCCATAAACAGAGAACAATTGAATTATTATATTGTACAGTATGAAAGACAAGTGCAATTTCAATATCACATTGTCATGACTGTTTTCTAAGTTAATATCATGTTGAAATGATATGTTCATGATTGCTAAACTGCTACTTTCTTAATTGAATATCTACAACAATATTATTGCTTTAATTAATTCATGCTATCGCCTCGGTCAATATTAATTTTTTCAGTACATATTATATCATATTCAACAGCTAGAAAGCCCATATTTGTATAATATCACGGGTGGTTACGGTCGTTGACTTCAAACAGCTTGCCCCTCACCGCTGTGGGTTTGAATCTCGACAGGGATATTGGATTCTTTCATGTGAGGAAGCTATCCAGCTAGCTTAGTGAACTTCGGTAGTTCTTAACTCAGGTGCCCATTGGTGCCTGAAATAATGCACAGAAGGGCACCTGAGGTCTTCCTCCACAAGTAAAGCTGAAACGTCACCAAATGATATACACCTATACTGTGCCAGTGTGACATAAAACCCAATCAAACAAACAAGTATAATATCACATGAACTTTTGATTGATATTAATTTATAATATTAAACATACAAGTAGTCAAGTCAATGTATAACAATATTTTAATGCTGGCTAAGGTAATTCACGTAAAGACTTTACAACAATTAAATTGTTGGCTTCAAAGTGAATTCATACACAATATTTTAATGCTGACAAAGTGAATTCATAAGAAAAAGACATATCAAAAGTTAAATGTTTACAAAAAGAACAATTGAATTATTATATTGTACAGACTCTTGAGCTTAATCAGAGTGAAATCAATTTTCATCAAAAAAACATGTTAAACTCAAACAAGTCACATTGAAATAAAAGCATTTTCTAGAAAATTTACAAAAAAGCTAAAGCTATTGCAGGCAAAATAGTTACTTTCTTATTTGAATATCTTTAACAATATTTACTGCTTTAATACATTCAATTAAATTCTCATTGAAAGTATGACATTTACAGCAGTGTTGCACTAGCTGGTTCTACAGAACATTTTTCCAATGTAGTTCTTGTGCTTTTCCTGATATAATTCTTGCAGAAATTATGACACAATGTTTAAACCATGTACGTGCTTCAAAATTAAGTCGTATTGGAAATTCCTGCAGGTTATAACAGGGGAAAAAAGTAAAGGAAAGTAGTCTCAAAGGAAAGTTACTTAATTGCCTCTGTATCAGCAAATATTTGCCTGGAGTTTGGTTTATGTTAATTATTCATATTTTGAAAGATATGAATTACCTTTTTTAAGTAATGTGCGTGGACATAGTGGTGACCCAATTTTACCATAAACAAATGTGACATGATCATCGATGTTTATGAAATGTTTTTGATAAAATCTGATGCACATAATTATACTGGAATACATATTTTATACTGGCTTATCAATAATTGATACCTGCAAATTAAACGTTGCAATTAAAGGGATATTCAGGCAAAATAATGACAAAAATATCAAAATGATCTTATGTTCTTAAATCACGCTGAAATGACATTTCTGAAAGTTCCAGCATGAATTTTTGTTTAAATTCTACATATATTTGGTTTGAGGCATAAATATATCTATTTTAATGAACAAAATTTAGACGCCAATAAAATCAACGAATAGTTTTAAAACAAGTCATGTCACTAGAATAAACTCTCGAAGTTACAATAAAATATATTGTGGATATTGTAGGATTGAAACAAGTCAAAGTCATTCATTTGACATGTTCTTAAACGTTTCCAGAGTTCACCGTGACAACTTTTGTGAAATCCTAGTGCTCTAACCTGACCCACGCGGGTCAAGTTAGGAAACCACCATTTTATTTTTTATACGCAGAAAAGTTTTGTTCTTTTGACTGTCTAATGTATTAACTTTGGGGGTATTAACAGAATAATTAATGAAAAATCCAAAACTAAGAATTGAAAATTTTGCCTGTGTCTCCCTTTAAGCGTTATTCACAGAATAGAAATAGACATGAGTTTTTTTATTTGGTAAATATCATAAAATTGATTTTACAATACCCATTTAAAGCTGCACGATTCATGTTAATTTTATTGAAAATTTTGGATATGTATGTAAAAGTAAAATATTGTGAGGTGGACAAATAAAGTAATTTACATATTGCAATCGATCGATCGACACTTACAATCCAAGAAAAATTACCGAAATGTGGTCAACATACGCAAAAACAGTCCTTACTGGCGTGTTTAGTAACACAGTCGACATATGGTGATAAGATTCTGCAAAATCAGTCTTAAACCGCACATAACATATAAAAATTACAACTTGGATCTTGAATGTTTATAACTTTCTTAAAAGTTTAGTACATTTCTCTCAAAATTGATTAGCTTGAAATATTTTGGCTCCTCTGGAGGCGTGGAGCTTAATATGACAGCTAAGAAGTTAACAGCCTGTCTAAAGAATCTGTACTTGCCACATAATGATTTTCTTTATTTACTTTGAATGTTTCTATTTCATCTACTTTTTTTTACCTTTCATTGCATTTGTCTATTCATTCCTGAATTTTTTATTTGCCACTTTTTGTACCTTTCACATTAACTTTTCACTTTATAGCTTGTCCGTATGATATTTATGAAGCTTGTTTTCTTTTCTTCTATAAGGTGATTTTTCTTTGATTTTTTTTACTCATCAAGATACTTTTAGTTCAGAAAAACATGTACATGTACATTTGGATTATAAGATTATATTCACTAGCAAATAAGAGAAACAGTTATTGGAAACTTGACAACTGAAAAAAAGCAGAAAAACATCTTGCCATTTGCTCTCATATGGATATTTTAGGTAAAAAAAGCATGTTTGAGAAAAAAATACATGAATGAGTCTCTAATTGAAATAGCATATATGATTCTTTAAACAAATAAGCATTCCAAGGTAAATTGCCAAGCGGTGCTCTTGTTTGCATTCTAGTATAGAGCTTTATATTATTCTTTATATTATTCTTTATTATATGATATACATCATATTGCCAACATGTTGTTCTTGTAATTTGACCTGAAGTTATTTTGCAAGTTTCATATAATTTTTTTTTTTTAATTTTCTGACATGTGTGTGATTTACAAAGGAAAATGACATGATTTTGTTTTGTTTTCTGTTTACAGAAGTTGGGGAAATTGGGATCCAGTGAGATCAGGATGGCATGGACAGTCGGACAGTTACAGTAGGCAGTGGATTGACTTGCACCACCCTAATGTTTCAAAATCAAATTCCCTGGAAGACAGCCTGTCAAAGTCTAGCTCATTGTCTCAGTCATCTTTAAGTTCTAGTGAAAAAGATAAATGGCAACATTCCAACATAAGAACTAACAGGTGTGAAAATGTTAATGGTAGTTATTTCCTCTCAGAGCACAGTGCCTTTGCCAATGGATTTTCAAGGCAGACTTCCCAAATCTCAAATGCAACACTCCCATCATGGAGTGGCTCAGAATTACCAAATACATCTGCAAGTGCTTCAAGATGCACAAGCACTGGAGAGTCTATGTTTGAAGATGTGGCAGTTTCATTTCGAGATCAGAATCTGTCAAATAATTGTTTCAAAGATTATCAGTATTCTGAAGTGGTTGGACCAACAAGACGAAGGTCATCATTAAGTGATGCTTTGTCGGTAGGTCCATACTTGTCCAAAAAGTCAGGTGAAGACAGTATGAAAACAAGTAAAGAGAAAAGAAAACACCGTGACATTATTATACAAGAAGATGAAGAGGAGGCTTATCCTTTTGCAAAATATACTTTTAACAAGAAAACAGAAAAATCAAAAGCGGACGATAGCACAAGTACACTTTCATCTATGTCAACAAAAAGTAGTTCGCAAGAATCAATATTTTCTGTTGGTTTAATGAAACAATATGTGACATTGAAGAATGGTAAAATGCCCGTTATGAACAAACAGTCATCGAGTAGCTCAATGATATCATCAATGACTTCTAGTTTTGCGGATCAGAACAATAGTAGTATGTCGTTAGAGGATAATAACATAAGTCAAGATTTTGAATCATTTAAAAATGACTGGAGACTGAGAAATTCTAAAATTAGGTATCAAAAATCAGCTCCAAACTTGTTCTTGAATATTCCTCCTCCCCCTATGCAAAATCCATACACTTATCCGATGTACAATTTTAATCAGATTCCTGCTCCAGAGCAGCTTTTAAACAGTATGGGACTGGATGAGGCTAGATCAATTTTGCCAGAAAGATTTATGAAAAGTTGGATAGAGAAAGCAATGCTGACACAGCAAGAGGAATACATGAGGTGTATGATGAATGCCTCACCACAGATGTCAAGTGCATCATCATATTATGACAACCCGTACTATGTTGATGACAGTGATTTACCTCCGAGTGTGAGTGCACAACAATCTGCTGCTACAACCCCACAGTATCGGTCCTCAATTGAGAACATTAATGGTGTAGCAAAACTATTTCCTCAGCCACAGTCAAGAGTGCCAGAGAGAAAAATACTCCAACGTTCTCATACATTTAATTCAGGTACACAGAGATCAATTAGATCCAGGGCAAACAGTTTTGCAGACAACGAAGATGATATGGATAGTGCTGAGCTAGCTAGTGTAGGAGCTCTTCCTTTGAAGAAAGAAAATAGTTTTGATAAGTTAAAAAGAATTCTTCATTCATCATTTCCTGTGCAGTACAAAGAGAAGAATTTCAGGAGGTCTATGTTTGCCTCAAGTCACCAAAAGTCTTTACCAATTTTCCTTGAAACATTAACCGAGGAAGAAGAGGAAAGGAGGCGGTCAAGAACTCCAAGTTTTGAATATATCCCAAACAAGAAATCCTCAAAATTAAGGTCCTTTTTGGAGGAAGAAAATAGGTCAATGCAGGCAAGTTCATCTGATAATGTTTCTGAATTAAGTGCCTCTAGCAGTGCCTCAAGTTTTTTTGAGCCTCCTGAAAAGCTGAAAAGGGACAGTGACAGTGTTTTGTCATCTTTATTTTTCTCACCCATTGAAACAAAAAAAGAACACTGCAGCAAAAATGAAGGCTCAGTGATAAGTATTCCTAGTATAGTAGTTTCTGAGAGAGAAAATGAAAGCACTGTTTCTAAAAAGTCTCAAAACGAGATATGTTTAAATGAAACACTTCAGGGAACAAAGCCCGAGTCAGGATTACCAAGAATTATTGAGGAAACTTGTTCTCCTACCAATTCAGAGAAGTTACATATGAGTCGACCAGCATCCCCAAATCCTGATAATCAAGATGCTCACAGCACTGTAGGATGTAAACACAATCTTGAAATAGCAGAAATCATGAGCAACAAGTCACATGAAACTTTCAAAAAAGTTTCAAAGAAAGAAAGAAGTTTAAAAGATTTTGAACAGATGCAGGCGGACTGGGCTCTTCCAAAGTCTAGCCATTTCCTAAGCATTTCTACAGGAGACCTTGATGAAAGGCACTTGTCCCCAGCATCGTCAGTTGCTTCGCCAAACATTATGTCACCTATTACAGTGATAGAAGTTCACAAACTTGATAATCAAAATGACAGTCTTGATATGGATGAAACCAAAACTTCAGAAAACAAAAATGTTAGACACACATCAACTGGAACTATAGACAGTAGTAGTAAAAGTCATGCTGGAATTAGAAAGGAAATATTATTCGAAGGTAAACTAGAATCAGCTTCTCAACAAAACTCTCATAAGAGAAAGAAATCAAAAAAGTTCAAAGCACCAAAGTGCCTTACATTAAAAAGACATTTAAATGAATGTGATCAACTATGTGGTAAAAACTCCTCTTCTGATTCAGAAAATGTTTTTGAAGAAGAAAGGAAATTTGATATGGCAAAGACTGATTTTAAAAGTAATGAAGTTCAGGCAGATGATAATTTGTTAGTACCATTAATAACCGTTTCAGATGTATCAGCATTATTACAACAACTATCGCAATCGATCCCACAACTTGCCAAAGATCCACTGTTTGTTTTAGCACATGACAGATCAATACAATGTTCTCTTCTCAGTGCAACTCCTAGTCAAGATACATTAAATGATCAAGAAATAAATGAGAAAAATATAGCTTTTCCTGTGCCTTTGAATGTCGCTAAAATTGAAAATGAATCAGATGATAGTATTTGTAATATGGTGGATAGTTACAGTCAAACAGATGAAAAACAATTGACTGCTCTCACAGATGAGTCTGTGATACAGTGTGAAGATTCAGTAAGCAAAGGACATGATGTAAAGCCATGTTCTGATCAATTAATGTTTCGAACAGTTAAAGAAGTTTTTGTAGATACTTCTGATAACATACAAACAGTAAACATTGCTGCTTCAGGAGTGTTTAAATCAGAAAAGTCCCTCAGTTTGAAGCCCATTGAGCCAGAGTTTAAGGTTAAACCATGCATAATAGATAATACAAAAGCATTATCCTTGCATACCTCATACTTAAATGTTTCTACCTGTACCAAGAATGGAGTTGCTGACAAAGAAAAGTTAGATCAAAGAGATATCCAAGTTGAAAATTCTATGCCATTTAATAGTTTTGAAAATGAAATAGATTTTGTTCAAGAAAGTCAAATATCAGAATATGTTAATGCAAGTATTGTAAGCTTTAATGATGGTGGACATAGTGAAAACATCGAACAAAGCAACCATTCTTCCAGGGATTCTCAAAGTGTAGATACTGAAAGTGATGAAAATGAAAGTGAAGGAAAGAGAAAAACTGTTTTGTTTGATAATATCTACAGTGTAAACTCATCATCTATAAGTGATGATAAAAGTAGAGATGATTTAAGACTAGATAGTGAAAACAGTTTACATACTGAGGTTTTGAAGGAAAATTCAATAGACATTTTTGTGAAGGATGAACAAAATGGGTATGGTAATGGTTCAATGAAAAATGTTTATAAAAAGAATGATATACAAAATCATTTGGAAGAGAGTGACATGGTTGTTATTAGGAATGAAGAAGTTGAACTAGATAATGATGAATGTGAAAAGAATGCTGAAAATGTGTCAAGGTCATTCCACACAGAGTATACTTTTTATCCTGAATTTGAACAAAAATCAAATGTTAAGTTGATGGACACATACACCAGTAGTATTTTCTTTGAACTAAGATATGATATTTCTGAACAAGACATAGGTGATAAAGAAAACTGTAAACATGCTTTGAATGAAATTTCTCAATTGAGTTACAAGAAGCTAGATAAAAATTTTGACTTAAAGGTAGATGATGAAAAAATTGACAATGACAGTGTAAAAGAAAATAAAAGACAGATGGATGTCGGATTTTTCACAAAGTTGTTTAATCACAATGGTGCTCAAGGTAATTCAGGGGACACATTTGAAAGAAAAATGCATGATATTGATGAAAAGAAAGAGCATAGTCTAGTAAAAGAAAATAACACTGAAACAAAAGTTGTAAGTAAAGGGAAAAAAGCTAATATTCTAAGGAAATTCAGAGCTTTGATAGGGAATCATGTTGATGAAGTGGATAATGAACCGGCAAGCTCAGTGGAAGAGTGGCCAAATGATGACAAGTCACAAGTAATATCAAATAGGTCACTGGACTTTGAAACCATTGGATCAAGAAAAAATATCCTTCACAGATGTCTTAAAACAGGTTTTGCAAAATCATTTGATATTGGTAAATTTGAAGAAAATACTGAAAATAGCATAACTGAAAACAAAGGAACTGATATAAAGGCACATTCTTTTGATGATAGAAATTTGCGGGAAAATGGCAACATTAGTCGAAATGTTTCTGAAAGTAGAAAAGTTATTAAAAATGAAAATGTCAGTGTGCTTGAAAGTATTTCTAGCTTTGAAAATGTTGATGTCAATGAAGAAATACAAAAATCTGATGAACCTGATTCAGAATTTGAAATTCAGGACTTATATGAAGCAGATGATGGTGATAAGGTAATGTATCAAGTTGGATTGAATTATAACAAAGAACAGGAATGTTATGATGTGTATGGGAGAGTCAAATTTTACAGTGATACCATGTCAGAAAATTGTATGAAAGACAATAATGGTAATAGTGTGGCAGACAGTAATGGCATATCTAAAGTAAATGGTGTGTTTGATCTAACAGAAGCTGATGTCTTAGACATGATCAATAGTGAAATGAAAGATGTTACAACTGAAAATGGTATTGAACAGCTTATTTCAGATATGAAAGAGAAAGGTAAAGAAAGTGGCAATATTGTAGCTCATGAAAAGAATCTAAACAATTTTGATGACAGAAATGGAAATCATATTTCTTCAGGCAATCATTTTGTAAACAGTGGAAGTGCTTATACTATGAAAGGTTATGGAAAAAGAAAAGTATTTGATATGTTTCAGCAAGTCGAAGATGATGATGTTGACCTGCTCTCTCATGGTAATGATGAAGCCAATACTGTTGGCAAATATGATTTGAAACATGAAGTTGATGTATTAGACAGAAACAGTGGTGAAGATGAAGTAACTAGAAAAACTTTGGAAAAGATTGAAAAACTGTACAGTTTGTCTGTTTATGATCAGACTCACATTCCTGCTCATTTTGAAATTGAAATGACTGGAGATGAAAACATTTATGAAAATGGCAATTACCTTGATCAAGAAATGAAACTTCTTGATTCTTATGATATCAATGGCGAGGAAGTGGAATTTCTGGAAACACATGTTTGTCGGAATTGCGGACATTCTGTTACACTGGAGACTACGGGTAAATTTGAACATGCAGAGATTGTAGAGCATGACTTTTGTTGTAAATGTTCACCTTTAAAGTTTACATCTGAGATGTTGGAAAGAAGAAGAATTCAAAGATTGACTGAAAATGATAACTCATGTAATTAACTGCTCACTAAGATATTAACTTGGTGACTATTTTCTCAAATTTATTAATGGAATGGATTTTTATATTTAGCTTATAATGTACAGTGTATAGTGGTATTTGTTTTAGAAGTCTTTATTTAAGCAAACTTTTCATAAAACCTACTTATTCCCGCTGTTTTTAATATGTTTTTCAGTGGGAGATATTTTCGGAACAGTGATTATAAAATGTTTATATCAATTTTCCTCTCAAAGTCACCTAAATTTACGTATACAGTTGTGTACTAGTAAATGTCAGTAAAAATAAAATCTACAAATCATAGTTATTTTAAAAAAAACCGTTGGGACCAGTATATGAATGTTTTTAAGGTTAAGCATAGGAATGACTAATATAAGGAAATGTAATCTTTTGAATGGTAGGAGCTATATTGACTTTGTCATTGGTATAGAGCCAGGTCACTCTGCATTTCTGTGCATTTTAAGGCCACAGGCGTTCGGCACATTTGCCTTGTCTATAATGGTCAAATTATCGTAAAATAATCTTCCCTTGATCATGAGGTACAAAATTACTATCCAGCACCTGTTATAACTATTTATTGTTTATAGTAAACAACTGCTGGATAGTAATTTTATTCTTGATGATCAAGGGGAGGTTATTTCATGATAATTTGACCATTATTTGCACTGCAAATGTGCCGAACGCCTGTGATTCAGGCCAGGATCTGTACTGTTGGCAGCTTAATTTAAGCATTTTGATTTTGAGATTCTAAGTAGGACCATTCAGTTTTCAAAATTTAGGACTATTAGGGTTATAATCACGGAAATTATTAAGCCCAAAAAGTGATAATCAGCTCGGTAAATGAATAATGGCCCAAAGGGATGATTATCATTTGCCGGCCAATCTCTGGCATGTATTATTATAATATTAATGGTTTTAATACACATTTTTACAGATCTTTTATTTGTAAATGGTTGTTTAAAAAATCCTGTTTCTGGAAGGAAGGCCTTCTTCATATTTTCTATTGATAGTCACAGGGTTGTATTAATTCTCAGTAAATCTATCAAACTGGTCTCTTGCATTTCCATAAAAGAGTGCATTCACTGATTTCATATTGCAATATAAAATCAGTCATCTGTACTAAAAACACACTTTCATTTTTCAGTTAGCTTTTTTTGATGATGTAATTAAAGATGTGATGTCATATATTGTGAACATTTGTTATAATTATGTGCTCATGTTAGAGTGTATAAAGCTTTATATCTGATACAAATTTTAAATTATTGTTTGGATTTTTAAAAAAGATTATACTGCCAAAATGCTTCTATGAATTAAATATGGTTATTAATTGCCTTAAAACTAGTGGTGCATGCACAAAAAAGTCATTGAAAAACAGAATAAAAACCTACTTAAAATAGCAAAATAATATTTTATTCACCGGAACATTTTATTCTGTTTATGTACATTATTCATGTGTGTTAAATAACAGGGACATTCTATGTTGGAATCAACCATATCATAATGGAACCAATATAATTTTACTGTTGTTAAATTTTATAAAAATATTTCTTAAGATATATAGACAGTCATACCCTTTAAGCAGGCTGATTATTATTACAAATTTTCCACCCAAGGTTGCAAACTTGTTGTTATCAGTAATGTGACATTCATTATCAGTTGAAATCATTACTAACTTTAGTATAATTTATAGCTATAAGTGTATTAATATTTGATCTGAAAAGTATCAGGTTTCAAGTTTAAGTCTTTATTTTATGTATATATTTTTCTTATAAGCATTATTCTACAATTTTTGAGTTCAAGCAGTTATGGCTGGCCAGGCTGTATATAAAGGCTAATCACTTTGGGTTTGATAAAAGAAGGAACTGTTTTAGTTAGTTTTTTTAACCTGCATTTGTTAAAATAATTTGTTTTTATTACATTGTAATAGACAGGTAGTTATATTAACATATATATTAATATATGATACCTGTTATAGACAAATGCATCTTTAATTGCAGTTTACCTGACATTTCCCTATGGTACACAAGTTATTGATTGTAAACATTGATTATAATGTAATAGAATTACTATTATACTGTCTGACACCAATACACTTACTCCCAGCCAATTTGTAGGTATGAACAAACTTCTTACAGTTACTGCTTCGAAAATAAGCAAAACAGGTTGACTTATCTTTTGTGCAGTGTGAAGCTTAGTAACATTAAAAGTTATAGTTTGCACCTACAGATTTAGCTGGGAAAAACCCACATTTGCCGAGTTCCAGGTAACATCTATTTGTATAAATATATTAGATGTTCTGTGCATTATGAATTATCTCACAAAAATGTAACCACTATATGATGAAGGTTCAGACTATTACATGTTGTTTAAGGGTTGCTATTTATGGCCCTTGACTTAATTATTATGCTAAAGAAAGATGTTTTAAACCTTTTAATTATTGTGCTAAAAAAAAGAATTTTAGCCTTTGACTTGTTATACTAAAGAAGAGTTATAGATTTTGACTTGTTAATTATTACTGTGGGCAGGGGCCACCAAATATACCCATGCAACACAGTCTACTGTTTTGCTTGATTCAATCAGTACATATTAAAAAGAAAATCCCTAAAATGATGAATGGTTTTGTCCAGAATAAAAGATGGACACGTCCATTTAAGATTATTTAGTGTGGTAAGGGTTTAAAAACACATTACAGCTTCATAAATAAGGTTGTTTTACATGTTTTAAAGCACTTGAATGCTTACAAAAACAAGAAACTGCCACATTACTAAGGAAGTATTTTTTAACATAGCTAATATTAAAGCTACCCTGGGTTATATGTTTTGAAACAACATTTACACACATTTCTACATTGTTTGAATATTTTAATGATACTGGAAAAAGTTATTATAGAGTAGATTATTTCATAAGCTCCCCACATTTTAAGGAATTGACTTTATAATAAGAACTGATTTACTGTATAAAATAATTAAATTATTATAAGTCTTGTTAAAATGATTCATTCTTTTTCTTTAACCAAATAATTCAACAATTTTATTCCCCAATTGATTTAGGCAAGTTAAAGACACAATGCAAGATCGATTAGCTTGTCTATTTAAAAAAAAAAAGTCAAGCTTTTATTATCATGATATAATTTTATGTGTTGTTGTTGTTGTCAGTCTGGCGTCATTGTTGCCATGCAAAAACTTTAACGTAGCCCATTATACAAACATTTCTGAAGCAATCAAACTTGGAATTCTCAATACTTTTTATGACAATGTGCAATTATTAGACAAGGGGCATAATTCTGTAAGCAATGTTTTTGGAGTTATGCCCCTTTTTAACTTAAAATTATTACGGAAAAGCATTACCCACTGCATGTGGTGCACTTAAATGCTCTTTAAGCTTGATATCACTAGAAAATAGTATCTTTATTTCCCGAATATTTAAAGTACCACTAGGAAATCAGAAATTATATATTTGAGCCTCGTCACAACAAAACCAACATCATATAAGTGCGTTTGCAACCAGCATGGATCCAGACCAGTCTGAGCATCCACGCAGTCTGATCAAGATCCATGCTGTTCCCTATCAGTTTCTCTACTTGTTAAAGGGTTTGTAAGCGAACAGCATGGATCTTGATTAGACTGTGTGGAGACACAGGCTGGTCTGAATCCATGCTGGTCGCAAACGCATTATGTTGGTTTTGTCATGGCGTGGCTCAAATATTTATTCATTGTTTCGAACATTACCCTAAGTAATGAAATGAGTCAAAATAATGTAACTATTAAGTTAAATTTTATAATTCTTTTGAAATTTTATGTTTATTGTTCATATTTTAACTATAAAATACTTGTTTGTTATATCTCTGCTGTTATAATTTCTGGTAGTCAATGTTAGTAATTTAGTATTATGATATGATTTTTTAGAAAAAGGTAAAGTCTTACTCAATTATTGTAAAGGTCAAAATGTTAGTTTTTACAGCCTGACTGATGGAAGCAGACCTCAATTTGCCCTACATGCATTATTTCAGGCAACCACAAACTTTCAATATGATAGCTATAGATTATTATACTGCTTATTCATATGTCAAAATAAAATATTATATAATTATGTCATTGATCGAACCCATATTTTTGAGTGGAAAATGATTTGAATTCTGTGACTGTAATATCGCTCAGGAATCATGGGACCAAGACCCTGTTCAGAAAATTTAGTAACTTGTGATAAATAAGAAATATATAATGAATAGTTATGTGTTTTATTAAAAAATCTTATTGAAAAATTTGGGTGGATATAGCTCTAAGAAATTGGGTCCTACGTTTTCTTTCTTTTTGTGCCCCCATGTTAGTGGCGGGCATTTAGATTTACCCTTGTCCGTCCATCCGTTCGTCCATCTGTCCGTCCGAGCAAACATTTGATTATTATGAGCTTCATTCCGTAGTTAAATAAAGAACAAAAACTCATAAAATTCAAATTAAGAGCTATTTTTTTGTTTTTATGAGCTTATTTTGCTTATGGACCTTGGTCCAGGTAGTGTTTATGAGCTGATTTGCCTCATAAACATCAAAAGTTGGTACTTCCGTCCGTCCGTTCACTTTTGTGTCGCACGTAACTCAAAAAGTATTTGACCTAGAGTCATGAAACTTTACAGGAATGTTGATCAGCATGTGTAGTTGTGCACCTGGGTATTTTCGTGTGGATATTCTTAGTATTTTTAGAGTTATTGCCCTTGACTTAGTAAAATTTTGCAATTTTCAACTTGTGTCGCACGTAACTCAAAAAGTATTTGACCTAGAGTCATGTAACTTTACAGGAATATTGATCAGCATGTGCACCAGGTATTTTCGACTGGATTTATGTAGTATTTTTAGAGTTATTGCCCTTCACTTAGAAAATTTTTGCAATTTTCAACTTGTGTCGCAAGTTTCTCAAAAAGAATTTGACATAGTCATTAAACCTTATGGGCAGGTTGCTCAGCATATTTTAGATTTGCACCTGGGGTTTCGCTTGTGGATTTATCCAGTATTTGTAGAGTTATTTCCCTTGACTTAGTAAAAAGATTGACAGAACAGTGGCGCGGTGGGGGCACCCGTGTCCTAATGGACACATTTCTAGTTCCATATAATTATGTTATTTATTTGATATGGGCAACCTTATCCTGCTGGAAGCAAACATGGTTAGCCCTTTTCAATCAGTATAGGGCCAGGCTTTATATTGTCTACTGACCAACTTCAAATTTTCATTGATAATGGACAGTTCAAAAATGGAGACTGGAAAAGTTCATTTAAAAAATTCAGCAAAATCTCTATAGCTTTGTTCCCTGGTGCTTATACAAAGTTATTATAGATAGTTATTATAGATAGTTGCTCATTTGACCTTCAAATGTTTGACCTTTAAATGTTTGACCTTCAAAGCTTTGCTTCATACATTTGACCTCCATAGGTTTGACCTTCAAATATTTTTTATGTCCTCTGTCTTTGTAGATACTGGGTTAAAGTCACTTAAGCTGAAAATTGAATTTCTCTTCTTTCAGTTACTTTTTCACTTAGTATTGCCTCTTTTGTTACAGTTGAGCTCTGAGAATATTTATCCGTGCTGTCTTATGAACAGCTCTAGTTTTAGTTTACATAGTAATGTCATGTTTTAGCTAAAGAAAAATATAAGCATAACTCAAATTTTTGTTCCTGAACTTGCCAATACTAATTTAATCAGTAAATCATTTAATGTATCAAAGTACATTGTGTATATGATGTTAATTTCAGTAGACATACTCTGGAATTTAGAATATGTTATATTTTGGGTTTTCGCAGCTGGTGGGTGTGTACAAATTAACTTTAACAGTTACACCTTTGAAAAAAGGTGAAACAGGTTAACAAATCTATTGTGCACTGTAGTACACTGTGAAGCTTAAACTATAAAAAAATTATTTGTATCAGGCTTCAAAAAAAAACCGCATTAATGCCAAGTTCCTGATAATAACTTTTGATGAATAGTAAAAGCCAATTCTTAAATGTAGTGATATATTGCTGTTTGTGAACAGATGTTTAGTGCCTTTTTTAAGTTATTTTTTGGAATCATGTTATACATGACTATATATAACTTAAAAGTTTGTTGTTGTTGTTGTTGTTTTTATTTGATATTATGTAAAATGCTAAATGTATTTTTTAGAAATTGTTGAAGAAATATTCTGCAGGTTTTTGTTAAATACTGGTAATATGAAGTTTGAATAAAATGAATGTTATATTGCTTGTTTATTTATTCCTTTAAAAGTAAATAAAGTTATTATATAAAGATTACGATCTGATTAAAATCTGCTCTAATTAACGCTCCGCTTTTAGATCTGACCATAAATTACGAAATAACAGCCAATCATCCGCAAGCTTTCATACTTTTGAAAGCGATGTGGTTTCTAATTTTAACCCTGGGAAAACCAAGACTGAGTAGGTAACTTTCACGATTTCGAGAACAAACATGGTGTTGTCCATATATATAGCCGACAGGTAAACTGGCAAAACAATCTTGGCCATTAAAAATTAACTCTATTATTTCAAGTTACAATGTAATTTGTTAAAATTTACTTCAAACATTTTTTTTCCAACAAAAATCAACAAGTTGTTTAACTTCCAAGGATAATGTATTTTGATACTTCTTCTAATTTGCCTATGTTAAAACAGGCTTGATCGCATGGCTAAAATTGCTTTATCGGGAAATCAGAATTATAAAAAAGGTGAAACATCAGATCTAAAAAAAGGAATAAGTAGATCTGAACTTTAGTCTGATTGATGAAGATTTTCGCTGAAATTATAAACTCAACAGTTATCTATATTAAAGTTCAGTGCTTGGTAATCCTGAACTTCAAACAAAAGTCTTCAACAGCATCCTTGAGATGAGGATTCACTTTTGGTTTTTGTGCCCCCACTTTAGTGGCGGGCATTTAGATTTACCCTTGTCCGTCCGTCCTTCCGGCCGTCCGTCCGCCCGTTCTCTTTTGTGTCGCATGTAACTCAAAAAGAATTTGACCTAGAGTCATAAAACTTTATAGGACTGTTGATCAGCATGTGAAGTTGTGCACCTGGGTATTTTTGTCTGGATATTTTTAGTTTTTTAAGAGTTATTGCCCTTGACTTAGTATTGCCCTTGACTTAGTAAAATTTGCAATTTTCAACTTGTGTTGCATGTAATTCAAAAAGGATTTGACCTAGAGTCATGAAACTTTACAGGAATGTTGATCAGCATTTGTAGTTGTGCACCTGGGTATTTTCGTCTGGATATTTTTAGTATTTTTAGAGTTATTGCCCTTGACTTAGTAAAATTTTGCAATTTTTAAACTTGTGTCGCATGTAACTCAAAAAGGATTTGACATAGAGTCATGACACTTTACAGGAATATTGATCAGCATGTGTAGTTGTGCACCTGGGTATTTTTGTCTGGCTTTATTTTGTATTTTTAGAGTTATTGCCCTTGACTTATAGTAGTATAAATTTGCTATTTTCAACTTGTTCATGCATACATGTAGCTCAAAAAGTATTTCACTTGTAGGCCTGAAAGTTAACAAGAATGTTGGTCAGCATGTGTACTAATGCACCTTTGGGTTTGCTTGTGGCTTTATTCAGTATTTGTAAAGACACTTCTTGCCCTTTACTTAGTAAAAGATTTTTAGTTTTCAAAAAATATTTGACCTAGAGTCATAAGATTGACATAACAGTAGCGCGGTGGGGGCACCCGTGTCCTATGGACACATTTCTAGTTAAACTTTAATTTTAAGGTCATGACCTTCTGAAATTCAATCACCTTATGACAGTTTTTATTTTGTAATAAACTTTATAATGCTTGACTTATTATGCTAATGACAGTTATTACTTTTTACCTGTTATGCTATAGAATATTTATGGCCTTTGACTTGTTATGCTTAAGAAAGGGTTGTGGCCCTTGACTTATTATGCTAAAGAAAGTTTTTGACCTTTGATTTATTATGCTAAAGAAAGAATTTTAGCCTTTGACTTGTTATGCTAAAGAAAAAGTTATGTACCTTGACTTATCACGCTTAAGAAAGAGTTTTTTACGTTTGAATTATTATGCTTATGCCTTTGGCTTGTATTATGGTAAAGAATATTTATGGATTTTGACTTGTTAACCTTAAGAGTTTTAGCCTTTGACTGGTTATGCCAAAGAAGTGTTATAAATTTGTTATGTTAAAAAAAGAGATATGACCTTTAATTTGTTATGCTTAAAATGAGTTGTGGCCTTTGACTTGTTATGCTAAAGAAGAGTTTAAGCCCTTAAATTATTATTCTAAAAAGAAAGAATATGGCATTTCAGTTATTATGCTTAAGAAAGAGTTATGGCCCTTGACTTGTTATGTTAAATGGTTATGACCCTAGAATAACTATGCTAAAATTAAAGTTATATAATCTTTCGACATGTTATGCGTAAGAAAGAGTTATGACCTTTGATATGTTATTAAAAATGAGTTATGGCCTTTTTGACTTGTTATTCAAAAAAAGAGCTATAGCCATAGACTTTTTATGCCAAAGAAAGGGTAATGGCCCTTGAATTATCATGTGAGAGAAAGATTTATGGCTTTTGAAAATATAAAGCAAACAAAGTTCATTTCTGAACATTATCAGTTCATTTACAAGTGAACATTATCAGTTTATTTGTGATCATTATCAGTTCATTTCTGAACATTATCAGTTTATTTCTCAACATTATCAGTTCATTTGTGAACATTATCAGTCTATTTGTGAACATTATCAGTTCGTTTGTGATCATTATCAGTTCATTTGTGAACATTATCAGTTCATTTGTGAACATTATTAGTTCATTTGTGAACATTATCAGTTCATTTGTGAACATTATCAGTTTATTTGTGAACATTATCAGTTTTAATTGTTAACATTATCAGTTAATTTGATATTATATATCAGATTCATTGTGAATATTATCAGTACATTTGTGAACATTAGGAGTTTTATTTGTGAACATTATCAGTTGGATTTGTGATAATATCTCAAATTATTTTGTTTTTGATTATAATATTGATGATGATTATTATTATTATTATTATGTAATTAGGTTAGTGAAAGAAGAACCATGTAGCTTTAAGTAAGTAATAGGGTAGCTTAATTGCAAGGACAAACAGAATTTTGTTATGCTTTAAGATTAGAAATTTAAGGTAGGAATGGTACTACAGCTAGGTATAACTGCAGTCAGTGTAACATTATAATGTGTTAATAATTGTTTGGTATGTACACATTTAAATAATAGATTAATAATATTAGATATAATGTCAGTAAAATGTTAAATGTCATCACTCATTGCTGCTTTTGATATACAAGTTAGAGTTTATTTCAGAATACATCCAGGCAGTATGCCCCACAGGTGGCAGTATCAGTGTTTGGACACCTCACCCCACCCTGCCCCTGGACCCTTATTGCAACCCTGAAAAAAAATAATTCAACACAATATTGCCACCTGTGGTATGCCCATGCATGCACATAACGTATAAACAAATGATCATATAATATAGTTAAATAGTCAATGTCAAAACTTTGTATTAAGTTACACAACAATTTTTCAGCAATAATAAAATGTTAACTATGAATTCTAATATTTAATGACACAAAAAATCAACATGTCTCCAGTTATCATGATATAAGATAAGTATTTTAAGTTTTACTTTACATTGATGGAGCAAACTTGCTTGATATCACTCATAATGATTGATTGATTGATATTTAATTAATTGGCGGCATGGCCGAGTGGTTAACGCGTCAGACTAGTAATATAATGATCGCTAGCCGCTAGGGTTCATACCCAGTCAGTGGCAAGTCGTCGTTTTCTTGAGCAAAAAACTTTACACTCAGGCCATCCTTAAAAAAATGTTTGTTTGCAGTAACGAGACCGACTCACAAAATTTGCCCCTACTCAATTTTTTTTTTCATGGTCTGGATAAAAAAAATTTTTTTTTTTGAATCAGAAAATTTTGCCTTGTGCTTTGTTTTCGTTCTTTTAAAGGTTGATAGTAGAAATAAAATGTAGTTCTTATTAAATTAGAATTCAGTTATCAATTTATTAATTGTTACCAGATTATCAAAGCATATATTGTCCTGCATTTTTGAAATTCAATGTTTTTTTGGGAGTACAGTTCAATAAAAAAAAAAAAAAAAAAAAAAAAAAAAATCGACCTACCTACCCACCTTGAAAATTCTGGGTCGGGTTACTGCAAACAAACATATTTTTAAGGATGGCCTCATTGCTCAGTACTGGTTGGTTCCAGGAACAGATTCAAACTTACAGCTTCCTACACAATCAAACTAAAGTAAATTCTGTATAAATCAAACCAATTAATTGTTTTTATGCTCCCCGAAAAATTTCGGGGGAGCATATAGTCGGCGCCTTGTCCGTCTGTCCGTCTGTCCGTCTGTCCGTCCGTCCGTCTGTCCGTCCGTTGTCTTGTCCGGAGTATAACTTGAAAACCCTTGGAGATAATTTGTTGAAACTTCATACAGTGGTAGAGGGCATGGAGGGGGAGTGCAGTGTCAAAGAACCATAACTCTATTTTGCCTGGTTTTTTAATTTATCTCCCCTTTTAGAAAAATCTTTTCGGGGACATAACTCCAAAAGTATAAGAGATATCAACTTGAAACTTTATAGGCAAATAGATCTCAACGGGTAGATGTGCAGTGCATAAGAACCATAACTCTTTTTACCAAATTTCGGAGTTATTTGCCTTTGTTCATTATATCACCTTGAACTTTGTCCGGAACATAACTTGAAAACCCTTGGAGATAATTTGTTGAAACTTCATACAGTGGTAGAGGGCATGGAGGGGGAGTGCAGTGTCAAAGAACCATAACTCTATTTTGCCTGGTTTTTTAATTATCTCCCCTTACAGAAAAATCTTGTCCGGGGCATATCTCTAAAACTATAAGAGATATCAACATGAAACTTTGTAGGTGAATAGATCTCAATGGGTAGATGTGCAGTGCATAAGAACCATAACTCTTTTCATCCTAATTTTGGAGTTATTGCCCTTTGTTAATTTTAATACTTTGAACTTTGTCCGGAACATAACTTGAAAACCCTTGGAGATAATTTGTTGAAACTTCATACAGTGGTAGAGGGCATTGAGGGGGAGTGCAGTGTCAAAGAACCATAACTCTATTTTGCCTGGTTTTTGAATTATCTCCCCTTATAGAAAAATCTTGTCCGGTGCATAACTCTAAAACTATAGGAGATATCAACATGAAACTTTGTAGGTGAATAGATCTCAATGGGTAGATGTGCAGTGCATAAGAACAATAACTCTTTTCATCCTAATTTTGGAGTTATTGCCCTTTGTTAATTTTAATACTTTGAACTTTGTCCGGAACATAACTTGAAAACCTTGAGATAATTTGTTGAAACTTCATACAGTGGTAGAGGGCATTGAGGGGGAGTGCAGTGTCAAAGAACCATAACTCTATTTTGCCTGGTTTTTGAATTATCTCCCCTTATAGAAAAATCTTGTCCGGTGCATAACTCTAAAACTATAGGAGATATCAACATGAAACATTGTAGGTAGATAGATCTCGTTGAGAAGAGGTGCAGTGCAAAAGAACCATAACTTTGTTAAGCCTTATTTTTGAATAATCTCCCCTTTTAGAAAAATCTTGTCCAGGACATAGCTGTAAAACTATAAGAGATATCAACATGAAACTTTGTAGGTAGATAAATCTCAATGGGTAGATGTGCAGTGCACAAGAATCATAACTCTACCTTGCCTAATTCTGGAGTTATTGCCCTTTGTTTATTTTTACTTTTTGAATTGTCCAGGACATTACCCGGAAATCATACATGGTTCGCACGGGCCTTGAAAAGTCCTTGAATTTGGTTTCAACCTTGAAAAGTCCTTGAATTCAGGGTTGCCTTGAAAAAACACTAAAATTGTCCTTGAATTTCAGTAAACCCCCTTGAATTTCGGTAAAATGCCTTGAAAATCCAAAAGGGTATAAAACCTGTCGCTGTAAAGGTCAGGCAAATTTTCCGCTACAAATCGGACATGTGAACGAAGGCAGCCCGATCGAGTGCGCCCATTTTGGATCGCCTGTTTTAGTAGTGTTTAGCCAGCGTTACGGTTTTGGCACGGATTTTAACAAGCACTTGTGTATGACGTCATAGCAAATTGTGTACAAAATGTCAGCTTCCATTGCGAAGTAAAAAATGGGAAAATACACTAAGAAATGTACGTTTCAGCTCAAACAATACAGTTGGGTAAAACAAGTTATACAAGACCCACGAAAAGCACAATGTACCATGTGTATGAAAACCATCGATTTGTCGCAAATGGGAGAGAGTGCATTAACATCTCATGCGAGGGGTGCAAAGCACCTAAAAAATCCACAGACGCTTGGGGTTTGGAGCTCAAAACGCCTTTAAAATCCAAATAAAATGCATATTTGTCAATCCCAGGACATGTACTGAACATATATATCGAAAAATCTTAATATATGCCGTTTTGAAAAAAAATCATATTTCAACATCTATAATAATACACAAGATAAAAATGTTCGCCGGAAAAAATCCGCACCCCTACCGTCATAATCACCATTTATTTTAATCAATTTCCAATATTTTCACATAATCCTTTGGTCCATCGACACAGAAGATATAATTCTTCACGATGATGGTCAATTATAAACTTCAACGGTAATATAAACAACGCAACAGCCGAAATAAACATCAATATTCTCGCCGTTTTTTTTCAACGACAAAAACTTTCGATAAATTCAATGGACCAGACGGCTATGAACGAAGCTATTGTTTTGCCGTGTGCAAAATGCGCAGCGCTTTTAAGTTTGGGAACCACATAATCGGATAGCTTCGTTCATAGCCGTCTGGTGCGGGTGCGGATTTTTTCCGGCGAACATTTTTATCTTGTGTATTATTATAGATGTTGAAATATGATTTTTTTTCAAAACGGCATATATTAAGATTTTTCGATATATATGATCAGTACATGTCCTGGGATTGACAAATATGCATTTTATTTGGATTTTAAAGGCGTTTTGAGCTCCAAACCCAAAGCGTCTGTGAAAAAATCTAGACATCAAGTCGTCATTGACGAAGTGTGGCCTTGCATTTGTCAGACAGGAAGGAACTATAAATGTCAAAACTGAAAATTGCAGTAGATCTGATACAAATAATAACATTATGCCATCCCAATCCACAACGTAAACTGTGCATAACATGACAATACCACCCCCACCCACTTCTAGTAATCATTGATTTGTGACTGAATCAAACATTCTAAGAAAGGGCTTCAAAGAAAAGAAACTGGAAGTTGAGGAAATTGGAAGAGAAATCCAAAAAAGAAAGGAAAAACTAGATAGAGTTGTGTGAATTTACTCAATCACCTATATGTTACAGTTTTGGTGTTCATATATTCTACTGACTGTGCTGATTTTCTAAATATAGTCACTGTTTTGCAATTCTAGTCATTTGAACCTTAAATTGAAATACACATGTTTTATTTACATGTTTTATATCACAGATATGGTTGTAAAAGTATAATTTTAAATAAGATCAATTGCAATAAAAATGTATATCACAGATATGGTTGTAAAAGTATAATTTTAAATAAGATCAATCGGGAAAAAAATGCCTTGAAAATGACAATTTTACCTTGAAAAGTCCTTGAAAAGTCCTTGAATTTTGATTTGAGAATTTGGTATGAACCATGTCATAAGAGATATCATCAAGAAACTTTGTAGGTTGATAGATCACATTGATTAGAAGTGCAGTGCAAAGAACTGTAACTCTGCCTTGCCTAATTTTGGAATTATTGCACTTTGAACTTTTTCCACGGACATAACTCTGAAACTACAAGAGGTGTACTTTCCTGTGTCCAAAACCTATTCGGGGAGCATCACCCGGCTCAAACCGGGCTCTTGTTTTAAATAAGTGAATTCGTTTTAAAATGAAATAATATTTGTATATTCATGTAGATTCAATACTAAATTTGTTGAACTTGTTGAATAAAACAATTATATGTTCGCCAGAGACTCGCATAATATGATTTTATTTAAATTGTCCCATAAATTTAATATTATACCTTCACTCATTCAATATCCTCTATATTATAAAAATATAAATTGAAAAAAAAACAAAAAACATGTCATATCCTAGTTTACAATGTGTTTGATAATTCAGCTTTCGTTTGAAACAGAATTTTCTATACATTTGTATCTTATTTCAAAAATTCAAATTTAAATTTTTTTACTTAGTATCTTTATAATTATCTTATTGAGTAAAACTTAAGATTTATCGTGTTTGTTTCTGTATGTTAACAGAAGTCCTAGGAGTACACCAGTTGTACAAGACGAGGGCACAGATGCAGAGACGCGTAGACAGATTGCGAGAGAGTCGGACAAAATACGACGTGAGATGGAACGTGAACGCAGAGCAAAGTCAATGTCGCCAGGACGTGAACGCTCTCCAACACGCACATATCTTACCCTCACTCAGTCACCAAAGGTTTGTTTGTGTGAATACTTATGTTTTTCATGCAATTATCAGAGTATCGTTTCCGTTAGTTTAACCCATGCTGGAAATTTCATCTAGCATGGGGTGTGTGCTAGATAAGTCGCGTGTTGTACAATGGCACACTCAGGATGACGATATTTTACCAATATGAATAAAGTTATAATTTCATGCGCTTAATGTGACAAAATAGTTACGGGTGTAATGACATAAATTTTCATGTATAATTGTTTTATCTAGGAAAAGAGTTAAAAATATAATAGAATATGGTAGAATATGCAAGAAAAAATATCTGACATGTGTTTGGGCTTACCTCATTACCGCCAAATGGGCAGGTCCCCTTGTTACGAATATTCCGATCGGAACCACTACATATGACAGATGTTAAGTTTAGAATCTCATCTTTCTGTTATTTAATTATTTCAGAAACAAAGTGTTCTCCATAAGTATTATATATAAATAACATTCTTATTGTTAAAATAGAGGTAAAGCATTTTTTTTCAAAGCTAAAACTACTGTATTAATTTTAATAGGGAAAAAATGAGACAAAGTGGATTGTTATAAATTTTTCTGAAAATATATTTTTCTTGTTAAAAAAAAACAAATTTTGAATATTTGGACTAAGAAAAGCAGAATGCATAAGTTTTCCATACATTTTCATTGTTTATATGAACTCATGTTTGTTCATGTTCTAGACTTTATATGACAAAGGGGACAGACCAAACATAAATGGTGGTGTTGGTGGTGGTAAAAGTCTGTCAGATGAAGAAAAGGTAGGTTGTTTTTCTTATCTAGTAGAGCCTTGTGTTCAGCTGTGTTTCTTTAACCTAAGCATAAAGATCATAGTTGGCATGACATTTGGTGAATGTTTTACTTGCAAGCTTTTTAAATCTGTAATTTCCATTTATCGTAGTAGGAATTTGCTTGAAATTTAACATTATGCACAAGTCCTGTGGATCTTTACTATATTTCTATTCCCAAGAACAATTATTCTGCAATGAATCTTTACTGAATTATAAACTTTACTGAATTTTGAAGTTTTTATAAGCAAGTCTAAGCCCTCTCAACAACAGCTCATGGTATTCACTAAAGATTCAACATTTGTCCTAAGGGCCATAATTGTAAGCCAGTAACAAGTACACAGACATTTTTCATGAAGTTTTATAGACTAATATCAAGTTTTGACCTTACTCATTACCCTACTAGGACTAAATGTTGTTATCCTTTGTTGCCTTCATAGAGCCAAGTCAGTCTGCACATATGTGCAGTCTAACCAGGGTCTATATTGTTGGTAGCTTAGTTTTTGTTTTTTGATATTGAAATCCCTTAACCTTTGTATGGACAGTGTTCCAAATTCAAAACACAATACAAGAATTCAGCGTAAGAAAATTCCTGCACCCAAGAATAGTGATTTTTTGTTAGCTCGACTATTCGAAGAATATGAGAGCTATTGTAGTCGCCCCGGCGTCGGCGTCAGCGTCCGCGTCGGCGTCTGCGTTGGTTAAAGTTTTTTGTAAAGTCAAATATCTCAATTATTACTTGAGATATTCAATTGAAACTTACAATACTTATTTATAGTAACAAAGTACATCAGATTGACAAGTTGGATAACTCTGCCTACAATATTGACAGAATTATGCCCCTTTTTAACTTAGAAATTTTGGTTAAAGTTTTTTGTAAAGTCAAATATCTCAATTATTGCTTGAGATATTCAGTTGAAACTTACAATACTTATTTATAGTAACAAGGTACATCAGATTGGCGAGTTGGATAACTCTACCTTCAATATTGACAGAATTATGCCCCTTTGGAACTTAGAAATTTTGGTAAAAGTTTTTTTGTAATGTCAAATATCTCAATTATTGCTTGAGATATTCAATTGAAATTTAAAATACTTTTTTATAGTAACAATCTACATCAGTTTGCAAAATTGCATAACTCTGCCTGCAATATTTGCAGAATTATTTGCCCCTTTGAAACTTAGAAATTTTGGTTAAAGGTTAAAGGTCTTCAAAGATATTTACTTGAAACTTTACACATGCACTTAGGGTCATAATTGGAGGGTCATAATTGTATGTCACTGACCAAGTTTTGACATAGACAGGTCATTATTGCAGCTGTCAAGAATTAACTTTTGACCTGCGGAATTTGTTTAATGGATTTGCCCAGCTTAGAATTAAGCACAGTTCATTCAATGTTAAAGGGTTTTAGATGTAAAAAAAACAACAAAACAAAACAATGTACTAAAAGAGGGCGCCAAACAGTAAAGAGTCTAGTCAGACTTCACTGATGTACAGGCTAGCATTGATCTATACTGGTAGCAAACTGTTCTTGCAGAATAAGAGTTAATAGATATTACTGTCCTTTATTGGATTTTCATTCCATTAATGAGTATTAAGTAATTTTTTTAGGTGCACTAGTTTAAAATAGCAAACTTCATTGAATGACATTACTGATTTCCATAGCAAACTATTGTAATTACTTTTATCTTGTTGAATGGAATATTGATAATTCTGTAATGATAAGTTGCTTCAACTTAGTTCAACAAAATGAATGAAACAAAGGTACTAGATCAACTGAAGTACTGCCGAGTATGCTCAATATTTAAAGAAAGGAAAATTGACATGACATTATGTAAATGTATGCAGTCACAATTATCTGAATTATCTTAAACATGACATTATGTAAATGTATGCAGTCACAATTATCTTAATTATCTTAAACATGACATTATGTAAATGAATGCAGTCACATTAATCTTAATTATCTTAAACATGACACTATGTAAATGAATGCAGTCACATTAATCTTAATTATCTTAAACATGACATTATGTAAATGAATGCAGTCACAATTATCTTAATTATCTTTAACATGACATTATGTAAATGTATGCAGTCACAATTATCTGAATTATCTTAAACATGACATTATGTAAATAAATGCAGTCACAATTATCTTAATTATCTTAAACATGACATTATGTAAATGAATGCAGTCACAATTATCTAAAACATGACATTATGTAAGTGAATGTAGTCAAAATTATCTTAATTATCTTTAACATGACTTTATGTAAATGAATGCAGTCACAATTATCTTAATGATCTTAAACATGACATTATGTAAATGTATGCAGTCACAATTATCTGAATTATCTTAAACATGACACTATGTAATTGAATGCAGTCACAATTATCTTAATTATCTTTAACATGACATTATGTAAATGTATGCAGTCACAATTATCTGAATTATCTTAAACATGGTATTATGTAAATAAATGCAGTCACAATAATTTTAATTATCTTTAACATGACATTATGTAAATGAATGCAGTCACAATAATCTTAATTATCTTAACATGACATTATGTAAATGAATGCAGTCAGAATTATCTAAAACATGACATTATGTAAGTGAATGTAGTCACAATTATCTTAAATATGACATTATGTAAATGAATGCAGTCAGAATTATCTAAAACATGACATTATGTAAATGAATGCAGTCAAAATTATCTAAAACATGACATTATGTAAATGAATGTAGTCAGAATGATCTAAAACATGACATTATGTAAGTGAATGTAGTCACAATTATCTTAAATATGACATTATGTAAATGAATGCAGTCACAATTATCTAAAACATGACATTATGTACGTGAATGCAGTCACAATCATGTCAAATATAACTTCAAGTAAAATATTCCATATGGTAAACGGACAAAAGCCCTCCGGACAAAAGCCCTCCCGTCAAAAAATGACATGGCGACAAAAGCCCTCCCATGAAAATGACAAGGCGGACAAGAGCCCTTCCGTGAAAATGACAGGGCGGACAAAAGCCCTCCCATTAAAATGACTGGGGGGACAAAAGCCCTCCCGTGAAATTGACAAGGCGGACAAAAGCCCTCCCGTAACAAAAATAAATATGTATGTTGAATACCTGTGTTTTTTCAATGCACTCAACATTGAAATTATTACATATATATTTGTTGCTGTTTTCAATTGGCCTAAGTATTTATATGAGCTAGAGCCACCTTTTAATCTGAATATACCTTCCAGAAATGTTTAACAAGGTAACTTTTTACACGAATGCCGTTAAAAACAAAGTAAATTTTAACAGTAATTGACTCATGACAAGGCACATTATATATGTCTTTAACTTTTCAAGTTAGATCATTTTAACTTCTTTTCATCATTTATTCTCTATTAATCTTAACTTTACATAGAAGCAATCGTTCATATCTTCGTGAATAAATATGCATTTACAGAGTTTAGCACTAATTATTCAGATGCCAGTCAGGAATGCGCTGAAGCTCATGCAAACACGCTTACGCCAATGGAAAACAAAAATATCCATGATTACAAATTTAATATGTTGAGTGCATTGAAATGAAAATATTAACTATTCAACTTACATATATGTATTTGCTGCGGGATGGCTTTTGTCCGCCCTATTATTTTCACAGGAGGGCTTTTGTCCGCCAAGTCATTTTTACAGGGGGAGGGCTTATGTCCACCCTGTTATTTTCACGGGAGGGCTTTTGTCCACCTTGTCACTTTTTGATGGGAGGGCTTTTGTCCTACACTCAATTCATATATCAGCTGATGAAATCGAGTAAATAAAAGCAGTCACAATTTTGCAGGCATTATCAAATCCGATAGCAATTTATATTGTACTCTCCCCAAAATATATTTTCATTGTATGTCTTGGAATTGGAACATTAAAATGCATACTCAAGATGCAAAGAACTTTGAGCATATTGTTTGATAATTTTGCACTGTTCTCATCTAGAATGCTTACACAAAAGAAAGTTAATTGGGATATGTTGAAGAATATCCATAAGAGATGTTATTCACTTGACATCATAAAGTTAATTGACTTTATAACAGACATCATATGACACATCAGAATTTGTTTTTACATCATACATATATCCTTTATTTAAAATCTAAGTCTATGTTTAATTTCGTGCTATTTATTCTCAATAAGATGAAAATTGCATTGATAAAATTTTCAGACTGTTTTCAAATTGATACAGTATTGACATGTTTCTATATTTCCAATACTTGTGACTACTTGCCTCGAAGTTGAAGTGTCTGAGAATTGTTTTTAGTACTTCATATGGATTTTAAAATATTGTGTTTATATTAATTCCACCACTGAAAGTTCCCTCAAGTTTGAAAGATATGATGAGCATTGTGTAGTCACTCCAAAATATTCCACATGCTCAACAATGTTCCACCATATTCCACTATGTTGCACCATGTTCCACAATTCCCAACAATGTTCCAAAATGCTCAACAATGTTCCACCATATTCCACTATGTTGCACCATGTTCCACAATGCCCAACAATGTTCCAAAATGCTCAACAATGTTCCACAAAATGTTCAACAATATTCCACCATGTTCTAAGATGCTCCATCATGTTCAACAATATTCCACCATGCTCCACCATGTTCCACAATGCTTAAGACTGTTCCACAATGCTCATCAATGTTCCACAATGCTAAACAATGATCCATAAGGCTATGAAAGGCCTAATTTGTGCAAACAATCAATGTACTGATTATATACTCATCCCTTGAAATTTTAATGTTTTTTTCTTTCTTACGCATTTTTGACAATAAATTGAAATTTTGGAGATGTTTATTTACTAACATACATGTATATCAATTATGAAACTATGTATAATTAATGTACAGTAAACTTCACTTATAGCGAACACGGTTAAAGCGAACTTCCGGTTATAAGGAACAATTTATTTTGGCCTGAATTTTGCCCTTCTTTATTTAATATGAAAATATACGGTTATAGCGAACACGGTTATATTTAGGAATTATCGCTTATAAGGAACTCATTTCTTAGTCCCAATTCAGTTAAAAGTACAGAAAATTACACTTTTATAGCGAACTCCAAAATATCGGCTATCCATAAATTTATCCCACATTTTCAACTTCCTTATTTGTAGGCACGGATTAAAACTCGCCCGAATGTACCGTTTATCGTTTATTGTTGTCTGTACTTCAATACACTATATTTAGGAAATTTTAAGCACGAGTTCTTGTCACCGAAATAAAACGGTTATTCCTTTTATTGTATAATTTCTTTTCTTTAATAGGTTTCCTCGAGTAAAATAATTTTGATAATTTATAATTGATTTTGAACATAATCACGCATGCTTGCTAATCCATTGAAAACTACAAAGTACGTTTGATTGAAATAAAAAGAAATCTATATCTTTCATAATTAAAAGTCACCCTTAAAATATAATAGAAGATATTCAATATAAAAGGAAGGAAATATGGTAAATCTTGTTTATTCATCATGGAAAGAAAACGAAAAGCACCGAGTTAATAAACAAAATATGATATTTTATGATAAATGAAAAAGAAGTAAAATTAAAACTGAAATACCAAAGGTTTTTCAAATTCCAAAAGTACCCTCTCGGGTATTGTGTCTAAAAAGAATAAATGACTAATTTTTCTAAATCAAATGCTCTTCAAAATGGAATAAACAGTTCGTTATATGTAAATCTGTTCGCTATAAAAACTCCTGATATAAGGAATTTATTCGCTTTATGCTAACAAGGAACTCCGGATATAAGGAACAGATTTTTGAATGTCCCAATGAGTTCGTTATAAGCGGAGTTTACTGTATTTATGTTCTATATGTCTGCTTAAAATTTTAATGGTGAAACTTCATGATTAATATTTTGTGTGAAGCAGACAAACTTTATGAAACACTGCATTGTTTGTTGAACTGGGTTAAACACATGCATGACTGCACATTACAAAATATTCAGAATATGTCAATAATAAAGTTGTCAATTATAGAAAATTGATTTTATCATAAACATACTTTCATTTTCTGTATTTTCACTGTAAAAATATATTTGTCACTGCAGTGAAACACATTTTCTGTATTTTCAATGGTGTCTTGCCAGACTACTTTCTTCTCAATTCAGCCAATACACAAAACTTAAGAGAACGTCTTTGAAATTGAAATGTCAAAACAAAGAAAAATGTATATAGTAAACAGAAATTTCAAGTTTTTTCTATAAATACAGTTCTGGATTTATTTTTATCATGTGGTATAGCAATTATCATATTTTACTCATGGCGACTGCCATTCTTGAAATATTTATTTTCATACCACTCCATGAAAATAAATCCTGTATTTATAGAAAAACTTAAATATCCTCTATATATTTACAATTGTTTCAGGAAAGGTCAGCTGAGTTGAAAGCCACACAGAGTGCCCTTGAAGTGACACAGAGTGCCCTGGTCGAGGCCCGGAAAAATTTAAAGGAGGTGCAAGCCCAGTTTGAGGATGTCAGGTATAGTTGAACTTTGTTTGTTAATTGGTAAATTAATCGAGACTTGTTGAAGATTGATTAAGGTTTTATTGAACTACCAGTGACTTAGATTTTACATGAGAGAACGGAAACGTGAAGGTAAAGGTCATTCTTCAGAGCTACTGTATAAATGATAAACTAAATTGCTTCGGGTTGGGCAACCAAAATGTGTATTCCATATATATTGATGGGTGGGCATGTAAAATCTAAGTCACTGGTAGTTCAATAAAATCTTAATCAATCTTCAACAAGTCTCGATTAATTTACCAATTTTATTGAACTACCACGTGACCAGATTTTCCATGAGATTTCAGAGCTAAGCAATAGTAGTTTATCATCTATTATTAAACAAAAACAGTAAATATATAGTTTCCTATTTGTATTCAGACAATTGTAATTGAATAACATTCACAACTTGTAAACATCTTTTCTATATATTTACTCTAGTATATTTACATCATTCAATACATTTCTCAAAAATAAGGGAGACAAATGCTATACATAAAACTAATTCAGAACATGTTTATTAACTCCCTTGAATGTGTAAAATTCATTTTGTTATAACGCATACAATAAACAAATCATAATGTAACCACCATTATTTTAAATGTTTGTACCATCTAAAATTACATCTGAAAAAGATTGTTCAACAGTTTTGTTATAGTATAGAGCAAACGTTTTTGCTGAACTCCATCCAGCTGCCTTCATTATAGAGTCTATTTGAACACCTCTATTTGCAGCAGCTGATGTTGATGCTGCACGACAACTATGAACACCGAATTTGTTCACATCAATGCCAGACTGTTGCATTAATTGCTTTATCCATCTAGCAACTGTAGTTTTAGTCACTGCCTTAAAGGGTTTTACTGTTGAAATAAACAATTTGAGTTCAGTCCCTCTAAGTTTAGATGTAATTATAATGTAGGTTTCCAATGTATTCACTAAACATAATTTTGGATCATTGAAATATCTACGAATTTGCATTGGTTTCACATGTAACCCAGGTTTAGACTGTTTCACTAATTCTGATACGTGACAAACTACTTGTTCTTTACAAATCTGTAAATCAGACAATTTTACTAAATGAATTGTTTGACATCTTTGTCCGGTTAACAACATAAACAAAGTTGACAATTTTTGAGACAGTTGTAATAAACTCAGTTCATTATTGTTAGGAAGACTAGAAATATATTGCAACACTTTATTTACATCCCAAATATTGTCATATTTAGGCAAAGTTGGTCTGATTGAGAAATAACCCTCTCATAAACTTTTTAATCAGAATGTCATTACCAATATCTTTATCATTTATCAATTTGCATGTAGATGAAATAGCAGATTTCGCTGTATTGATAGCACTATAGCCTAACCCACTTTCATATAATTCAGTTAAAAATTCTAAAACTGTCACTGTAGATGGGTTAAGTGAATCAATTTGTTTTGAACTTGAAAAAAGCAGCCATTTTCTGAAATAAGACCCATACTGCTTTGTTGTTGATGTTTTCCATGATTGTAAAAATAATTTCGATAGTTTTTTCTGATAGACCTCTGTTTTGGAGCTGTTCCCTGATAAGACAAAGGCTCCCAGTCGCATCTTCTGAACAGGATGTTGCTTGTGTGGATTTTTTGGCAGAATTAACGTTTGTTGTTTTGGTAGAATGTACGACTGGGCACAAATCTGTTGTAATAATTGACTGAACCACACCTGTGTTGGCCATAATGGAGCAATCAATACCGCTGAATTCACTCTGTCGAGGATTATTTTCTGAAGACAGTGACTGATCAAACTGAAAGGAGGAAACAAATAAATTTTTTCATTCCATGACAATGTAAATGCATCAACAGCGAATGCTTTAGCATCAGGTTGATAAGATACATATTTTGATATTTGGTGATTCAAATGCGAAGCAAATAAATCTATGTCAAATGTTCCCACTTTCTGTTCTAACATTTTAAAATATGTCGGATTTAACTGCCATTCTATATCTTCATTAACTTGTCTAGATAATCTATCTGCTTCATAGTTATCTTTCCCTGGAATATGAGCGGCACTTAACCAGATATTCCTTTGTTTGCACCACCACCAAATTTCTTTAGCTACTTTATGCAAAATTTAAGGATTTCCCCCCAAATTTGTTTATATAAGCAATTGCAACTGTATTATCCATATATATCCTCAAATGTTCATTCTTAACATCCGCAGCCAACGATTGTATAGTAAACATTGCTGCTTTAAGTTCTAAAATATTAATATGTTCCTCTTTTTCAAATTCATCCCATAATCCCCGAGTATTTGTATTGTTTGTTTTATTAACTCCACCCCAACCTGTTTTGCTTGAATCACTGAATAAAATGACACCAGGGGCATTTCTTATAATAGGTTTTTTCGCTAATGGTAGAAATTGTATCCATTTGTATAAAATGTCTTTGCTTTCATTTGTTAATGTTATCATTTGGTCAAATTTACCCTTGAAAACACCAAGTTTCTCATCTTTTTCATGTTCTAAATCTTTATAAAATAATGGAGCATAATCTACCCCTGGTTCACTAGCCACCATCTTCCCAATAACTTTAGAAAATTCACGAATAGTAATATGTTGCTGAGTAAGTACTTTTTGACATAACTCGATTAAATTTGAAATTCGTTCTGGTGTCATTTTTACTGTCATATTTTCTGAATTCAAATGAATCCTAAAAACACAATTATTTGAGATGGTTTAAACACAGATTTTTCAGGGTGTATTGAAAAGCCCAAGTTATCCATAATATTAATAGTTTCTAAAACATTCTGTTCACAGGAATGGTATGTTTTAGCTTTTAACAAACTATCATCAATATAAGGTATGTTAGAATACCCTTTCTTTCTAAGAAATGCATAAACTGGTTTTAGCAATTTAGTGAATACCCGAGGGCTACACGCTAGTCCTTGTGGCAAAGTAATAAAATGATAATGTTTGTTCTGCCAAATAAATCTAAGGTATTTTCTATGTTCAACATGAATAGGAACACTAAAATATGCATCCTTTAAATCAATAGACGCAAAATAATCCCTGGGTTGAATATTAGCTATTGCTGATTTTAGAGTTTCCATTTTAAAATGGCACTTTGTAACATGATCATTGAAAGCTTTTAAGTTCAAAATAATTCGCACACTACCATCTTTCTTAGGTCTCATGAATATGTTAGAATAGTACTGACCACATTCGTCCGAACTAACCTCTTCAATAATTTTCTTATCTAAAAATTTTTGAATTTCAACATCTACAAGATTTTTCTCAATGTTATTCAATTCAATTGCTTTTGGTACAAAAAACTGGGTTGGCTTAGAATCTAAATCTATTCTAAAACCAGAAACCGTGTTTAATATCCAAGGATCAGTAGACAATTTTGTCCAATTTTTTGCAAATTTTGAAATTTTTCCTCCATAAAAATTCTCGGGAGTATTCATAACTCGAAAATTTTACTTACAGTTATTTCTTCCTGTAATATGCCCCTCTTTGGGCCTGGAATTTTCCTCGATGGGCATTTCTCCCCTATGATGGGTTGTAATTGCCTTGATTCGACTGTTGCGGTGGTTGAAATTGATTCCCTTTCGGGAATCGTTGGCCTAAAAAAGGCTTCGATTTACTTGTTGTGACACTATTCTGGTGGCCACCTAATTTCTGTGCACGCTTTTCTTCCTTCTCACAATTTTCCACCTTTAAGTCTAAGTCATTACCAAAGAGAAATTGTGTGGTTTTTTCTTCCCCTTCACACACCTTGCGATACTTTGTTGGTATTGCTGGTCTTATAAGAGCCCTACGCTTTCGATTAGCCACATTAATGCCTTGAGCCAATAATCTGAACGTATCTTTGGTCAACTCTTTTACTTTCTTAATGTCCCCTTTTTCCATTAGCAGTTCAAGAGATTTAATAACTGGTACAATTGCTAAACTCAAATAGCTCTGTGTTGATTGCAATGCCAAGTCAGATGCTCGTTTTACTTAAATGCAGTCCATAATTCCCAGTTAACTTTGGGAACTCTCAAGTTTTGACAGTTTTCCGGGATTAGGTATTTTTCTCTTAATTTTTTGTCTTCTTCTTCTGGCAACGCACTGTCGATAGCGTTGCAAACAAGTTTCCCTAATGTCTCATTTACGTTAGGCCCAAACTGCGTTTTAGTTTCATAGTCATTCATTAAGTCTGCCAAAAATTCATTGTCAACGTTGTCACCACTCGTTACCGTACTTTCGGTTTCACTTAACAATTCGTCTAATCCATCGTGATTTATTGTAGCAGGGGTGTTGCTTTCCGTTGCAGTCATAATCGACTGTTGGCCATTTCTTTCTTTTTGCATATTTTGTTGCATTTTTGCAACGTTCAGCACTATATTTGCTAAGATTTCCGTCTGCGCTTCTTCCCGTTTCCGGAAAGATTCTTCCATTGAGGAAATCCTTCCCCACAATCCACTGCTGTCTGCGCATGCCGCCATGTGCTCCGAGCCTCGTTCTGGAATTTCTCCAGCATCTCGTTCTAGCGACTGGGGATTCCCCCCATTGTTTACCCTTTCGGGTGAAACGCATTGTTCATTATTTAATTGCGTTTCGCAATTCATATTTTCTGAGATTTCATCCGGATTTCCCGGTGTCTCACTGGCTTTCCCAGCTTTGACTCGCGCTAATTCTTGCGCCCGTTTAATAGTTCTTAATTGAGCCGACAATTTGTTCATTTCGGCCATTTCGGCCATGCACAATTTTTAGTCGAATTTGTAAATTACAAAATCCAATTGAATCCGTTACTTTTATTAATTGATCAGTGTCTTTTTGCAACAAAAAAGTGTCAAATTAAAATTTCACTCCTGATATTAATTATTTTATTCCCAAATTAACAACTTTCCGCGTTTATTTATCGATTTTTTCACAGTATTAGTATCTAAAGAACGACCCTTTCCTAGTAATTTTTCCGTAATGACCTTGACCTTCACGTTTCCGTTCTCTCATGGAAAATCTGGTCACGTGGTAGTTCAATAAAATTAGGTTTTACATCACACCGACACAGTATATGGTGACACTCCAGCTTTGCTGACGGAGGATTAGACCTCAGGCACCCTTCTGTGCGTTATTTCAGACACAAATGGGCACTCTGAGTAGAACCCACAATGTTCTGTAAGCTAGCTGGATAGCTTCCTCACATAAAAAAAAATTCAAAGTCCCAGTCAGGATTTAAACCCAAAGAGGTAAGGGGCAAGTGGTAGTTAAACTTTGAGCAAAAAGTTTCTTCTACATAAAAAGTATATAAATTTGTATTACTTCTGAATTTACTGATTTTGAGAGTAAACATTTTGTGCTAGATGATAAAATTAGGCTTCTGACCTCAGACTAGGCATTGACATTTGGTCCAGGAGTCACATACATCTACATTTGTAATTAGGGAATAACTGCAGCTCACTTTAATGCAAGACCCATAACTGTAGGATGATATTTTGATTGTATTATACACCTTGTGGAATTCCTGGTTCAGGTTTTACATGCTAATTCTTCTCCAAAACCACTAAAGGTATTCATTTTTAACTTGACTCATGTCGTTACAGTCATAATTATCACCCATACTTATAGTAAGCCTATGGAAAATGCTGAATTATTCCCCTTTGTTAACTTAAAAGCTTCCTAATTGTTTAATAAAAAGCACTGAAAAATGATGCCCCTTTAACAGTTTTAGGCTCTAATCAAACCTGTCCAATCTAATATTATTGATATAGCAAATTAAGGCCAGGTTAACCATAAAAATCGCATACCTAGAGCTCGTTGGGACCTTGACATTTTTGTATTCTATATTAGATTTTGTGATTTCTTATAAATAATATGGATAGTAAGAATCTTATATACAACTTTAATATCACAAATGAGACCCAGCAAAAATTTTCTATGTAAACAAGTATGTGTTATTTTTTAGTTTGCTGTAAGTGAAGACTGTTGTATTCATAAACACTGAAAGTCTTAGATTTGAGAAGCTGAATATTCTGTATACCTTGCAGACATGTATATCATTGTAGATGTTGAACAATAAATTATAATTTGATTTTCAATGAAAACAAGAATATAGCAAAAAAATGTTACTATACTGTCTTGTTTCATACTTAAGATTCTGTATTTTTTTGTATGTTTTTTTCACTAAGAAAAATAAATTTGCAATATTATGTGGTATTAATGATAAAGCATGTTTATCAAATACATGTGCCAATTTTGCAACTCCATAAAAATGGTTTTGCACAGCTGTGCATATATTTTGACATGACATCATTTGCTTCATAGAAACATAGTGTTAGGACAGGCTAAATATTGGCATTACACTATAGGCATGTCAATGATTCAAAATGATATTTTTGCACTTTAAACAGTCTTTATTTTGGGTATGTGATAATAGAATATTATATTTGTGCAGGTTCATTATTGAGTTTAATGAACTCATTGAATAAAACAATTTTTTGATTGCCAGAGGGTCACAAAATATAATGTTTGTCAAGCCTGCTTGTGGTGAGCTCCACTTAGTCGCCACTTTTGGCGTATAGTTTGGTGTATGTTCATCCGTATGTGTGTCCATGCGTCCGTCTGGATTTGTCCAGTCTATATCTTGCTCATACCTTGAAGGATTACAAAATAATTTGGTACAAATGTCACCATGAAGGGGTGATGTGTCATACACAAAACCCAGGTCGGCAGCTCAAAGGTCACACTTAGGGGTCAACTCTGTAACTTCCACTTGAATGGAGCGATTTTAATATACAGTTGACTCTCGATAAGTCAAAATCGCTTTACTCAAAATTCCGCGTAAGTCGAAGAATTTCTAAAGTCCCGTCAAATTTCCTTCTTTATCTTTGTATTTTAACTCCGCTTAGGTCAAATTTTGACTTACCGAGACTCCTGTTTAGTCGAAAAGAAAATTTGGTCCCGTCAATTAAAGTCCAACATATTTTCATATTAATTAGTCGAAGTTTGAAAGCAGCCGACTGATCAAAGGTCGGCGACATCAAGTTGAGATGTTGTCACTCGTGATTCACACGTTTCATAGTAATTTTAATTGCCGGTCATCATGTATTATTAGCACGTCGTGAAAGTGGCTTTAATCGGATTTAGGACTTAATTAGTTTTAACAGTTAGATAAGTAATTCAAGATTTAATTGATTTAATTGTGCCTGCCTAGGTATTGATGTGTGTTTTCAACGTAAATGACATTTGTATAATTAATGTTCCGTCATATTGCATACATTAATATGTACTTCCGGTTCACGATAGTTGCTACTTTAGTTTTAGTCCGATGATCAATTTACTTCAAACATTAGATAAATTGTTGTTGAAATGAATGTGTTATTGTGCTTTTATTGTAATTAATTATCATGAGTGCGTATTAAAAGCATGTGCGTTACTGATGAATACTGACAAACTTGCATTTATGTCATTGCTACGAATGCTTGTGTTTATATTTCACTATTAATATCCATGTATTAAATTTTGAATAATATATTTTTGTTAATTTATAATTTGCATTTGTAAGTGATTTACAGTCATTTCAACGGTTAAATATTGCAGCATTGCCGCTATCAACAATAACAAACATACTTCTTTGCACATTCAATCAGGTACATGTATATACATGTACGAATGTCAATGTAATGGCGGCAGATCCACGTTACTCGAATTCCGTTTCTCTCGAAGTAAAATGCCCAGTCCCTTGGATTTCGAGTTATCGAGAGTCAACTGTAACTAGGATCAAATGTTCTCCATAGCGAGGCAGAGTGCCGTGCAAAAAATTCAGGTGTCTGTGTTGAGGTCAAGGTCACACTTAGGGTTAAAGGTTAAATAACTAAATAAAACATTCATTTGCGAGTACAACTACATACATGGATGGATTTTAATATAACTTAGCACAAATAATCTTCATGTTGAGTTGAGTTGTTTTGCACAAAAAGAAGGTCAAGATTACATGAGGTCAAAGGTCAAATAAAAATATTACAATTTGTTTGTCATTTGCGAGTATAACTTCTATATACATGTACATAGATGGATTTTAATATAGCATAGCACAAATATTCTCCGTAAAGAGTTGAGTTGTCTTGCGCAAAATTAATCTCCAGGTCACAAGAGGTCAATGGTCAAATATTGGTTGTCTGCACTGTTTCTTGCTTTTGCTTTGAAGTATTGTGCTATGTAGTCAGAATATTTTTGTCGAACCCGCTTTGGCTAGGCTAGATGGCTGTTCTGTGTTTGTGTGTGCATGCGTGTATCCAAACTTGTCCATGCCATAACTTCTTTGTGGCAATTTTCAAATAACATGTATTGAGGTTTTTAGGCACAAAATTTAATGTTCATCATGAGACATCCTGTCATGCACATGAACCAAGTCACCAGGTCAGAGGTCAAGGTCACCTAAGATGATGCAATGTCAAGATTTTGCCTTGGGTGTAAAAAGGTTGTGTCTCACCTATGTATACATCTTTCTCCTTTTTCTGAAGCTTATAGGTTCAGGTTTGAATTAAGACGGGCAAGCTTGACTTTCTGCCCATGGGCATGTCTTGTATTCAATTCTTTCAATAAATTCAGTATATTATTTATATTCCCTGTTTCTTCAACAGAACGCAGGTGATGTTATCTGAATATAAGAAAGAGAACTCCTCTAAACAACTTGCCCGTATATCGAATGATCTACAGAGGAAACAGGCCGAGGCTCAGAACCTTGACACGCAAACAAAGAGCAGAATGGAGGAGCTTAAACAGTTTGATGCCATAGGTTTCACCAAAGATGAGGTCAGTAATTTATATAACACAGCCAATGTTAACCTTAAGGTAGTCTTACTGTAATACTTTCCCGCCAAAAAATTCTAACATCAGCCAATATCGTAACAAATCATTTGTTTCCGGAATGCTATTTTTCAAAATCTTGGGCATTAGAATATTCACAATCACTCATCCTTTATCGCTATGTAATGAATTCAAGTTATAACAGGATAAAAAATAATGTTATAAAATCTGACCGTTTTATTACGATATTTAGGGCGTCCATGGCGGAGTGGTTAAGATCGTTGACTTCAAACCACTTGCCCTTCACCGCTGTGGGTTCAAATCCTGACTGGGACTTTGGATTTTTTGTGTGAGGAAGCTATCCAGCTAACTTACGGAACGTTGGTGGTTCTACTCAGGTGCCCGTTTGTGCCTGAAATAATGCATGGAAGGGCACCTGAGGTCTTCCTCAACCAGTAAAGCTGGAACATTGCCATATGACCTATACTGTGTTGGTGTGACGTAAAACCCAATCAAACAAAGAAACAAATTACGATATTGACCAATAGCAGGAAAGCATTACAGTAAGACTACATTAATTGACTAATATAAAGACTAATAAAATGTTATATGAAGTTTAACATCTTTAACCCTACAAAAACATTGTTGGCATAAAATTTTCTTTTCTTACAAGAGACAGATAGTCATTGCCACATTCTAATTATGTACTTGCAGTGTTTTTTCCTTTAAATTGAAAGAGAAAAGCTAAGAAAGTAATATTTTTCATAAAATTTAATCTTTTTTTTTGTATTTACATGAAATGATGAATTATAAACAAAAAAAACATGTCATGCAAAACAACAATCATCTTATTGACATTTTCATGATGATAATGTACAAAACTGGATATGTAATATTTAATTTACATTGATATGAACATTTTTCATCCTTTTCTTTAATCACATGTACATCTTCTTGTGCTATTAGAGTAAAACCTTTCTACAACAGCCAGACAGTTTGTTGACTGTTGTAGAGGGGTGTCTGTTGCTCAGAGGGTTTGTGTTATGGGTGAAACTTTTATTAGTTTTACTGTAATTGAATTAATTAGATTCTAGAAACATAAAAAACTAGGAATACAGGACATTTTAAAGTGGTTGTTGTCCGTATAATAATTTGTAATTATAGGTATTCATTACTATTTATTAAGTTTGATATAAGTTAAGATAAACTTAACTTAAAATATGCCTTATGTCTTTTTACATCTTAAGAAATAGATACCGGTACATGTAATCAACAATATGATCATATCTTGAAAATATTACATTAAATATGAAATTAGACATAAATATTAAAATAGATAACATACACACTCTCATTCATACATAACAATATTACAAATGTATTTAATTTACATTTCCTTTTTTTATTTTATAATTCTACTATTTTTATTTTTTTTTATTTTTTATTAAACATAAAAACTGGGGTCAAATATTTTGTTGGTTGCATTACATCTTACTCAGTTTATTTGTGTACAAAAAAACTTGTATCAATACATCAATGGAAAATAAAATTATCTTTTATATCATGTAAACTTTACAAATTAATCAATGAAGCAAATGATTCATGTTAATGATGAAAATTTTCAAAAGTTGCAGATTTGTTATGTTCATATTATTAGTATGTTGTATTTTTGAGCACAATTTTGCAAACATCTGTTTGTATTCTACTATAATTTTTCACATTTACACAATAGATACATTAATTGTTAAATTGTTAAAAAAATGTTTATCTGACACTGGATCCATAGATCAACAAAACTAAGTTATAATTATGTGATATAATGTAACAATAATTTCAGAAATTAAATTTTGAATGAATGATGATGGTCTGATGTGTTTATCCCATTGTTAGTGTTGTACCATATCTTGTCATGTCCTTTACATCATTTTATAAAATTTGATATAATTGTCATCATTGTCCTCCATAAATCTACTAACACAAAGTGTACTAGTGTCAGCACACCAACATACAGCTTGAGTAAAATCTACATCCTCCAGTATAGCTTTACTGTCTTTAAAGTCACCACTTACTCTGTATATACAATCACTTGAGCAACCATTCACTAAGAAAGACCCATCATGTAACAGTGTTATACCCCTTGGTCCTTTAATTCCTACTGATCCTATCATCTCTCCCTGCCAGTTGAATCGTAGAACTACATTGTTGCGACAGTCAGATACATAGATTGAATGACTGTTTGTTGTGACAAACTCAGGAGAACTGAATATATTGTAACCTTTGGAATCTTTATCAACTGTAATTGCAGTATTACCTTTCAAATCAATGATTTGTAGTTTAGCAGGATCTTTAAATGTGACTGCAAGTTTTCCCTGATGATGACTGATACCTTGACAATATCCATCTACCTTCATTTTGTTCTTCAGTGAGAGTGAGTCTGGGGAGAATGAAATGAACTGTATTGTTTCTCTACTCGGTAATGTAACAGCAAGTAAATCACTGGAGACAATGGTGATATTCCAGGGTTTTGAGTCAAGCTTTAATTGTTTTATTGTTCCACTATTGATGTTTATCATTTTAATAGACTGATTTTCAAAATCTGCTGCAAATATTTGATTTTGAGGTGAAACAGCTATACCAGTAATCCAACAATTCTTTCATCTGAGGATGATTTAGCATTGATTTTTCTAGGGGTAGACAATTTCATTGCTACTGCACCTTGATTCTTTTGTTCAGCTGGCTGTTTCTTATTCTTACTGCTCAATGTTCCTAATGATTTCTCATCTTGAAAGAATTTCTTGATAGCTTGATTTGGTTCAAAGATGTACTCATCAATGTCATTGATTGTTGGTAGTTGTGATATTATATTGTTATTATCTTGAATCAGTTGCTGAGCTCTCTTAAGTTCAGTAAACAGTTGGTCAGTTTTCTTGTTTGAATTGAGATGTTTCAGAGTATCAGCTGATGCTTGAAGTGATTTGTTGATGTCATCACATGTTGTTTCTGTTGTTTTCAACTTTTTGTTGTTGTCTTGTTGGATTGTTGTAGCAGTATCTTTAACCTCCTTTTCTAGTTCATCTAATCTCTTGTTTATCTCTTTTCTAAAATTTTCAATTTCTGCTATAGCATCTTTCAGAGAAGTTGTTGATATACCAACTCTTTGTTTCAGGTCACTTGTCATCTGATAGCATTTGTTTGTCAATTTATCAATATCTTTCAGAGTTTTCTTGAACTCAGTGCTGTCTAAAATCTGCCCTGATATGTCTGGTATGTAGTCAACATGACAGGATGTTGGTGTGTGTTCAAGGGTCACACATACATTACATATAAGAGCATGATGGTCATGACAGTAGAATTTAATCACTTCTTTGGTGTGTTTAGTACAAGGCTTTGTAAGATTACCAGTCTGTGGATTGGAAGTAGATTTTGATGATCCATGGAGTTTTTGTTGTTGTGGCATATGATCTCTATCTAAAAGTTGGTGATGGCGTAGTGGTTTTGGTAGTCTGTGAGTTTTGAAGCAAGATTGACATAAGTGTTCCTCACAATCTACACAGTAACCAAAGGCAGGAAGCCTGATATCAGCTCTGTCACATATTTCACAATAAATGTCAAAATCTTCAGCACCACCTTGAGATAGTGTAGATGAGAATTTTTTAGATGCCTTTTTACCAGGAACAGCCATTATTCACCTAGAATACACAAATAGCATACAGTTATTTATGACCAGCAACAAATTTCTTCAAAGAAGAAATTTGATTTAGATTCTTTAACCTTGGTTGCTACTGCCCAATAAAATATGTTACCCCCTAGCTCCAAGTAATTTGTATGATTCCAGATTATTTCATCACCTTAAATGCCTTCACATTAATAATTGCAAAATCTTTGATTCTAATCTCTACTTGATCCATTGAAAGATGTGGGTGGGGTATAAGAAAATTATTGTCAAGGTTATTGTAGGTCAATGTTATAATGTTCATAAATAAGATGATGTAAAATTGAGTTTTATTAACTTCAAAAACTTCAAAATAATATTATAAACTCACAATGATTTATCCTGCTTGCAAATACACAAAGTTTAGTATTTTTAATGTTTCTCGTCTGACAAGTGAATTCCAGTCTATCCCCTGATAGGAAAACTTTACAAAATCAAGCACTGATTCACAAGCCAAAATCTGTTCAATATTCGAAGTATCATGTAACATGATATAATTATACACACAAAAGACAATTCAATATTTTACATTTTGTAAATGCTTGATGTCAGTCCGTACATCTATATATAATATATATTATAGATAATTTAAACTATAGTCTAGTTTATATGTTTCAGTTTGTATTGAATAGTTAAATTAATTGGCATGAATGGAATTAAATTGCTTGTTGACAATGTGAAGTTTAATCATTTGATACGAAAAATATATGTCCTTCACAATCACAAGGATAGATCTTGAAATGAAATAATTTTTTATGTCTTCACTATAAAATCATAATCATGTTTTGTCTAGTACATGTGTAATGTAAGTGTGACAAATTTTATACAATATTTAAAGTACGAAATTTTTCTTGATTTATTTTTGTTTGTTTAATGAGTTTTCCCACATCCAGGTCATCATAGAGCATAATTGTCGTGAATCAAATTGTCACAGAATGTACTGTCATAATCTTATTATTATGTCTCCCAAAATTTTTGGGAGACATATTGTTTTTGCCTTCACCGTCTGTCTGTCTGTCTGTCTGTCTGTCTGTCCACATTAAGTTTGTCCGGCCTTTACAGGTCAAACTACTGGTTGGATTTCAACCAAATTTTACAGGAAGTGATCAGATCATGCTTAGTTGTGCACATCACCAGCACGGTCTGCTTTGCTGCACAAAATGGCCGCCAGAGCTAAAAATAGAAAAATCTTATCAAACTACTGGTGGGATTTCAACCAAACTTTACAGGAAGTGATCAGTACCATCTCTAGTTGTGCACAACAATTTTTACAGGCTGTACAAATAATGGTAAAATGTTTACTATAATACATTGTATAATTTTATTTTTACAGGCTGTACAAATAATAGGAGAGAATGAGAAGATGAAGAGTAGATTAAGGAATCTAGATGCCATACATGCTGAGAGAGATGAGTTGATACAACAGCTTGATACTACCAAACAAGAATTGTTTACTGAACAGAGGAAAGCTAGAACTAAAATTGATGAACTTAAAGAAGTAAGTACCCTCAAGTTAAAGAAGGTAGTTCCTCACTGTTCTTGATTAAAGAAATAACTTTATGCTCTTATGACTGTAAAGAAGTAAGTTCCTATAAGAATTAATAATTCCTGTATTTTTACCCTTAACCTGCTGAATTTCTTAAATGGACTTTTCCAATTTCCATTTTGGAACAGTCCATAATAAATTATTGGGGATATCAAGTTGAGAATTTGAATTTGGCCAGCCAACAGTATAGAGCCTCAGGTCAGACTGCATGGACTAAAAACTTTTGCCTTCAGCAGGGTAATGGTTAAAAAAAAGTAAGTTCATGTTCCTATACATGTGATAAAGAAGTCAAGAAATAAGTTTCTGTACTTTAGAGAAGTAAATTCTTGTACCCTTAAGAAGTAAATTCTTACTTTAAAGAAGTATGTTCCTGCACTCAAAGAAACAAGTTCCTGTACTTCATGGAATAAATATCTAGAGCTGTACCTAAAGAAGTAAGTTATTGTACTGAAGAAGTAGGTCTTATTACTTTAAAAAAATTCCTGGATGTTGAAAAAGAGCATGACCTGTACTTAAAGTAAGTTCTTGTGCCTCATAAAGTAATATTTAGTTTCTGTACTTTAAAACGTAATTTCTTGTAAATATACTTAAAATTGATTGTCCAGAACCTGTGTAAGTTCCTGCTTTTACTTTTTTGTTTTTATGCCTCCAGGCATTATAGTTATTGAACTGTCCTTCCATCTGTCCATACAAGGTTAACCTAAAATGCCAAGTTAGATTTTTCCTTAAATGCCAAGTTAGATTTTTCTTAAGTTCTACCTATACCAATGACTTCATAATTTACACACTTACTAATAAACACAAAGTACATGATCTGGTCAAGTTACATAACTAAGGCTTCAATTTATTCCAAGATATTGCCCTTTTCAGCACTTTCAAAATGAATATGATCAGCAAGTTGGACATAACCTTAAGTTGTATCTGTACTAAAGGCTTCATAATTTCTACACTTACTTATCAATACAAGGTACACTCTATTGCCAAGTTATGTAACTGTGCCGTCCATATTTCATTGCTAAAATAAACTACAATAAACATAAAAAAAGTTATGATTATTTTCAGGAGATTGAGAATGTTACAAGTACATATGAGCAAACACAGACTGAGAGGGATGAAGCCAATAAAAAACTGCAGAAACTTGAAGCTGCATACAGGAAAATGGAGAAAGAAAAAAATGAACTAATTCAGGTAAAAGCATTATCATACACATGAATATTAAAAGCCTCACACCTCTAGTTTTATGCTAAATTTCATGAATTCTTTTTGTAAATGTATTAAAAAGTAAAACATTGTAAGGTGAGCAAAGACAGTAATTGACACAATGCAAACAGCACTTAAAGTCTACAATTTTTACCAAAAATATACAAATTCAGCCATTACTGCATTAGTCATGCAGGTGGAATATTGTGATAAATACAGTGTTTATCATTTTCATGTGTGAAGTTAAATAAGCCAGAAATTCAACAAGATAGATCAAAGTTTTATAATAATCAGCATTCATCTAGATTTAATGTTAAAGGGACTCCACTGAGGTTTATAATCCTAAAAAAAAAACATTTGAATTTCTTTCAAGAATGAGCTGGGGAACTTTAAACAGAAATATATACGAATTAATATATTATAAAACATTCAAAGAAAAGCAAAATTAATGTGTGTGAAAATTATTGTTCTTATTCAATTTTAATAATATCATTGAAAAGATTTACCTATTCAATCATAAAAAATGCTTTTCACTTGGTTATATCATGTCTTACCTCCCTAGGACCATTTTGAGGGTTACAAGTATATCATATGATGAACATCAGATAAAAATCTCTCACAATTCTATAATCTTCATGAAAACTGATACAAATCTTTCACATATAAGTGAGCTATGAAAATATATTTTTTGATTTGTATAAAAGAATTGAAAAATTCACCTAAATCAGCTGTAAACATAAAAAAATCATATTTGTCAATTATATTACAAAGTATATAGAACATTGAGTACCAAATGGTCACCTTTTTGCCAAGGGAGGTAATTATATATTGGTCAGAACTATCTGTTGATAGTACCACATCACTGTCTAGTTTTTATCTTATATACATGTATTCACTTTAACAGGCAATTAATTCTGAGGTAAGTAATCAAACCAGTGGATCACTGTTTAGTTGACATGTAGTTAAAAAGTCGCTAATCTAATGCTAATTGTTGATAACAAGTCATAAAATCTATGTTAGTAATTCTGCAAAAAGGCACTAAAAATGTTTATGCTATTTATGGTAAATATCATGTAATAATGCTATATTTACTTTATCCTAATTGTCTAAATTTGTAAAAGTGGACTACAAAAAGTAACCCTGCTTAAAATTTAGAACACAATCATGTATTTCTATAAAGGGATTTCATTATCTTAAATGAATATATGAGCCGTGCAATGACAAAACCAACATAATGGGTTTGCGACCAGCATGGATCCAGACCAGCCTGCTTATCCGCGCAGTCTGATCAGGATCCATGCTGTTCACTTACCAACTCTATTACAAGTGGAGAAACTGATAGCAAACAGCATGGATCCTGATCAGACTGCGCGGATGCCCAGGCTGGTTTGGATCCATGCTGGTCAGAAACCCACTATGCTGGTTTTGTCGTGACGCGGCTCATATGTACAGTGGTTGAGCTGTTAAGGTCATTGACTGCAAACCACTTGCCCTCACCGCTGTGTAATTGAATTCCATTAGAGGCTTTAGATCCTTTCATGTCAGGAAGTTTGATAAGACTAATTAAAATGAGCCGCGTCTCGACAAAACCAACATAGTGCGTTTGCGACCAGCATGGATCCAGACCAGCATGCGCATTTGCGCAGTCTGATCAGGATCCATGCTGTTCACTTACAAACCCTATTACAAGTAGAGAAACTGATAGTGAACAGCATGGATCCTGACCAAAGTGAACAGCATGGATCCTGACCAGACTGCGCGGATCGCAAACGCATTATGTTGGTTTTGTCACGACGCGGCTCATATATTGTTATTGTGAGTATATGACAGTAAGTAAAATACAATTTTGTGTCAGCATGTTAATGCCCCAGAGCAGTATTTGAATTGTAGAGGAAGCGATTTATTATCCCACAAGATTACATTTTTGCTAGATTTTCCAGGACCATGTTTATAATACGAGGAAATTTACCAATATGTAGGCTGCCATGTTATCAAAAAAGTGTTATGGTTTTTGAAAAAAGTAACAAAAAAGAAGTTGCCAAAATGTAAAGAAAAAGCAATAAAGATAAAGAAAGTGTAAATTATTCTCAATATTGTGAAAGTGTAAACAAATTTGATATAAAAAAAACAAGATGGCAGAAATTGATAAACTCCAAAGGCTAATGAATCCTGCACAAGGGAATCAGTTTGGGTCAGCATTGTAAAATTTTCTTGTTTTTGAGCTTCTTATCCCTATGTGATGTAAGACTCTGTTTATGCGTGTCATTCATTAATCAAAGGTATACATATTTCCTTAAATACAGGGTTAAGTTTGAAATATATAGTAAGATGGAAACAATATAGAATTTATCATTGCCTATTTACATGACTTGTGCAATAGAAATATATTGCAATTAAATAAATTAGTAGTTTCATGCCTGTTCTCTAATAATTTAGTTGTTTCATACCTGCTCATTTATAAATTTAGTAGTCTTATATGTGTATTTGTATAGTATATATGTTTTAATTATTTTTAACAGTTTAATACTTGTAAGGTGCAGAGCTTATAGTCTCACATGTGCTATATATAGATGTGATGACCTTTTATGATTGTTTTTGTGCTTTTACTATTTGAGCAACAACAGTACACTTTATCTCACCAGTTCACAAGAAAGTGATCAGCGCATTTTTCTTATTTTTAAAATATTTTTACCAAGCTGTAACTGTAAAAGTTTGTTTGTACCCCTGAGGCTGGGTAAGATGGGGAAAAAAAAACTACATTTACCGAGTTCTGCAGTATCTATATTGAACCATTTTTACTCGTCAAAAGCTTAGTAATATACTGATAATGGGTGCAACACTGTATAATCAAAGCACAGAAGGCGCTGAATTTGTTTGGGTCTCATAATGTCAGAAAGATGCAACACTGATATTCGATTCAATGTTTATTTGACTTTAACAATTTAAAAAAAAAATGAGTTGCCTTTACTGGGATTTGAACTCCAGACCTCTCGATCCGTAAGCGAGTGTGCAAACCCCTCGGCCACGGTGAAGTTATATGTTAACGACCTGAAGAAAACCATATTATTCTAAATTAGGGTTTGTAACTCTTATTATTTCGACGCTAAACCTGTTGTTTAACACAGATGTAAATAATCATGGAGCTTACTATAAGCATGTATATCTATAAAGAATAAAACAATATAAGAAATCTTCGACCAATCGGGAACTATTTTGCTTGAAAATTAAAGCGCCTGTCATTTGACAATCTTTACGCAGTGATCTCCCCTGAATTTTTCGTTGTTAGTGTACATATAAAGGGAAGTAACGGCTTCAAAAAAGCAGACTACTTTCGGCATTTGCAATTAATAGCATCAGGGTCTGAAATTTCGCTACCATTATTAGTTTGGTCTGACGACCCAAACAAATAAAAATGTTAGGATGGTCCCCTATGGTTCCACTGTTGTTATTATTTCCAGCAAATTGTACACATAAATAGAACTTGTATTTACTATTTTAATACGCTGTGTTTAACTGTCGCATCTTGCCTTTAAAATACACCCGTCATTCATTGAATAACTCAATGATTTAAATTAGAAACATCTATGGTCATTCAGCCATGTTTTGAATGGCAGCTTAAACGGAGAGCACTATGGTACCGTGGTATGTAAATTGATGGCCCTTTTTGGCTTCAGTAGAACATTTTCAATAAAATATGACCTCACTACAGTTTCAGCAGACGACCTTCACTTGTCAGAACATGAAATTATCAGTTTAACTGGTAAATGTGGGGTAAAATTTAAAAATATTTCCAACACACTCGGGTAGTTTTGGATTTCCTATCAATGACAGAAATTTATTTAAAATGAAAATGTTTCTAACAATTTTTATCCGAATTAAAAAAGCAGCACTTCCACTTTCACTTTAATGATGGAATCATTCAATTGGGTCCGTTCAGTGTGTAAAGAAACACATTTTCTGATTGCACCGGAATAGGCAAGGACGCGGTACCCGCGCGGAGTAGTATATGTGAATTAAAATCACTTTAAGTTACAGAGACATGTCAAACATTGTGTATGTTATGATTAGAATGGAGCAAATTAGTTGTTATTGATATATATAATATGGCTACAATTCTTTACCAGTTATTTATATAGCAATGGTAGTTTTACATTATTTTACATTATGAAACTTTCAGAAAAGGTGATTTTTTTCTAAAAAGCAGTTGCATCTTTCTTAAAATCTACAATTTATCTGCCATATGTGACAAAAAGATAGTATTAAATATAATGAAATGCAATTCTTGACCTTTGACCTTTATAAAATAACAAAAAGTATGGAAGATCTTATATGCCATTATTTTAATATAGTCTACATGACTAGTGCTGCTTGATTGAAATTGGTACATTGGACCCAGTCAACTAATGGAACCAACCTTAAGTCCATTGTAAAAATGTTTTTTGTTTTTTTTTAAAGATATTAAAACATTTTAGAAAAATAAAAATTTGCATTTTTTTTTTCAGGAGAAAACTCGTCATTATGAAGAGGAACGTGAAAAGTACAAGACGGAGAAAAGTGAGTTACGTAAACGTAACTTAGACGAGATGGAAACAATGAGACAAGATCTTATCAGAATGACAAATAAGGTCGCTGGGTTACAAGATGAAGTAAGGGCAAAAGAGGAACTACATTTACAGCTCAGGTTTGTAACATTCACAAAATGTATTCATACATAGTGAACAAATTTTTGTAGCCAAATATAAAAAAATGCTCATGAAGTGCTAATCTTGCATGTGGCCTAAAACTGCTATAATTGCATTGATTTGCAGACTTGCATAAGCATCCCTGCTTGAAAGCATTAAAAAGTAAATATTTCCATTTGTCAACAATGTCAAATAAAAGGGACTCCACTGATGTTTTTTTGACATGACAGGACTGGATTTTTTTTTTCAAGATTAATATTCTTTTTGATGTAGGTAAATCAGACAGAAAACGTGTGCAAACTTTCAGATCATTCCCTCACTCTTTTTTTCCAGAACAATAATTTTATTTGTGAAAAATGTCCAAAAATATAAAAGTGTTGCAATGCTTTTCACTCAAATTGGGCTAACAGACACAAACATATGATTTTCAATATATTTCTGCGTAACTGTATAACTTATTATCTTTTGGAATTTTTTCTGTTTTATGTGCCCCAGCAGATCAATGTATAAAATTAAATATGATGTTTTTAGGTATTTGGACCTCAGTAGAGTTCCTTAAAATTTGATACCTCAGCAATCCAGACTAAATGCCTCTATGTTGATGCCTGATATGTCTGAAATAAAACATTGGAAAAAACACTAGAACATATTGATTATTATACTTGTTGCTTAATTTTTAATAAAGCAGACATATTGATATAATTATATACTTTTGCTTTGTAAAATTAAATGTAGAAATTGTAATGCCATAATTTGTAATGACATATGATTTGTATGTTGTAGGGATCAGATTTTGACGCTGCAAGAGAAGTATGACAACGAGAAAACCAGTCGTAACTCGATCCTCGACGAACACAAAAAGACCCTTCAGACTCTTAGAAAAGATACTGTAAGTTATACGGCAATTTCCTTGGAGATTATATTTAAAGCTATGTTAGGGTGTTGATCATTGGTAGAATATTAAATTTTGTTTTTATCATGACGAAAAAATATACTAAAGAACCGAAATGGAATGAAGAATGTTGGTAAATTCCTGATAAAGGGGTTGTCACAAATATAAAAATCATCACTAAACATTCTTGATACTGAGGAAATGAGTATAATGATTAATTTTAAAAAGTTTAAATTTAAAAAAAATGAAAGGAAAGCTTGAAGAGGCAATTAACAGCAATGTGTTACTTGTGTTTTCTTCACCAATGTAAACATTAAACTATTATTTGCCTGAGCTTTCCAGTGTTCACAAAAGAGAAACAGCGGTTTGTGGTTTAGGCATCAGCTGCTAAATACAGGGGTTGCCAGTTAGAGCCCTACTTATTTTCACTAACTTTCCTTGTTTGACAGCTGAGTAGTGGTTAGTTCCAGGAAGCGGGCTGGAAAAATGATTGAAGTTTTACATTAAATATCCGGTTGTATTTCAGGACACAGCCATGGTTCAGATGAGAGAGTCGTTATTCCTTGAGAAGCAGAAGACAGTTGATATGATGCGTGAAGAGTTAGATCAGGAGAGACGGGACATCGCGGCACGTACAGAGGAAAGGTATGCGGCACAAATCACAGAGCTTGAGACAATCATTAAGGTATGAAGACATAGTTTGGCTACATCATGTTTGGCTAGAATTAGTTGAGTTTATACAAATTTATTTTAGTTTGATTGTGTTGGAAGCTATATTAGCTTATTGAAACACTCTCAAATCCGTTCCTGGAATGGAATAAATGTAAAGTTTCTTGCTGAAGGAAACAACGGCTAGCCCTGACAGGGTTTGAACCCATGTGGTCAACAATCCTTAGATTACTAGTCCGACATGTTAACCACTCGGCCACACTGTTTGGCTAGAATTGAAATGTGCTACAGTTTAAATTAAGTCTAAATATTTTGGGTTTTTTTAATATCTTTGGTTAAAGTTGAAGTCCATAATTCCGTTTTGTCTTATTGCCATACTGTGGGTCACTTTACATCAAGGTACATGTATCTTAGGCAAATATCAGCAGCAGAAGATATTGTATTTTTATTTGGTTTTTTTAGTTTTATAACTATCTCAGCTTTATTTACAAGATATAGATGAAACATAGTTACAATAAAAACCTGTCTTTAAAGCCCAATGCGGAATAAAACAAAGTGGTCTTTGCTGTTAGGTTGCTCTTAAAAGAAAGTTTTTTGCAAACAAATTAATCAAAATAGGAATTTATAATTGGTTACCATAAGTCACAAGTTTTCTTTATAAACTTTATATAATTATGGTCTGATATAATTATGGTCCATATAACAGGATGGGTGCCAAAACTAAAAGTAGAAAGAAAAGCCTTCACAAGATATCTTTCCGTCCTTGACTTTCAGAGTAGATTCTGGTGAAATTTTATAGGAAATAGTAGCAGTTGCTCTGTTACTTCTTTATGTATTTTTGAAATGGCTAGTACTAAGTAGTTATTAAAATGATTTTAGCGAGCTACTGCAAAAATAAGAGCTTATTGCTATTTTTTAAAGATTGAATAATTGCAGCCGATTGCAAAATCATTTTTTAGACACAATTTTAGTAGTTGCTTTCTGGCTATTTTATGCAACAATTTTGTTTTAGAATGCAGGTGATGATGGAAAAAAGTTATCTGTGAAGTATGAGAACTTAATTTAGCAATAGCAGTTTACATGTATTTTTTGTGGCTGTTTGATGCTAAACTAGATCAAATTTTAATATATAATTTTTTTGTGTGACTTTTTTATGCTAAGAACAAAGTTTGGTGTATACTTGTGTGATCATTTTATGCTAAGTTAGGTATATTTTGTAGTTAACTTATTTTGTGGATACATTTTATGCTAAATGTTTGTTACAGGCTAAATCAGATGAGATTTTACATTTGAGTAAATTAGCTGCTAAATTAGAAACAGATCTGACTAGAAGTAAGGTGAACATGGAGGATGAAATAAAAATGCAGGTAAAATAAAACTCCCTACAAACAATTTTAAGCATAATCAGCATGATCAATAGCCAAAATTTTCTGTCCTTACATTTGAGAAGTTTTTGTTCTAGAATTAAATTAAATCTACACCAAGATTTAAACAATTTAGTTCACAGTAGCCCATCCTTAGCCTTAAATCATTATTACAAACCCTACGACCTATCAAAAGATGCAAATTCTTAAGTTCCATCTTAATTACAAGGGAGGTAACCTCGCTCTAGAGGCCAAACTTCTCTCACAGTGATTACCTCCCTTGGCAGAAATGTAATCTCTGTACTGATAAGGGGAGATCACTGCATATGAGATTGTTCAGAGGCATTAAAATTGTTACATGATTATGTCTCTTTAATTCCTATATACATGTACATATACATATACATTGTATAATACAAATTGTTTATATAAATATAATTGAATGATTAAACAAGACTTACCGACGAAGGAGGGAAGTTGAAGTTTGATCTGGATTTTATTGACTGCAAACTCCTGAAGGGCTCACACAGAGAGATGACGTAGCTCATTACTTATGCAGATTCAGTCTTTAGAGTCCTAGTGTCTAGTTTTGTTTCCATAAAACAAAACTAGACATGAAAAAGCGCATGTACAGAGAAATCAAAATTTGGGTATGGGTGGGTGGGTGTGAGCCCTTCAGGAGTTTGCAGTCAATAAAATCCAGATCAAACTTCAACTTCCCTCCTTCGTCGGTAAGTCTTGTTTAATCATTCAATTTTATTGACTGCATAACTCCTGATAGGGCCCCACAGAGATTTTAGAGATATTTCTCTGTCAAAGCTTCAAGTTTTTGTAAAATAAATGATTTGACAAATAACTTCCATATGGTGTTATACTTGTATTTGAAATAATAATTTTTTGAAATCATGTACATGTAAAGTATAACATTGAATATAAGGCAAAGCACATTTTAAAATTATGACAATTTACTAATCCAGTAAGCACATTTGCATAGTATGATCTTCCACAATCTGTTTATTATAAAATTTATTAAATGTTCTAGCATTTTGCCAGCCCGCAGTTTTAAGTATACAAGAAAGAGGAATGCCTCTAGAGTTTGCAGAACTTGCTGCTGCTGTCCTTATACTATGGGGAGTATAATGCTCTAGTACCCCAGCCTTATTCAAAAACATTCTTATCCACCTAGCAACAGTTGACTTAGTTACAGATTTGTGGGGTTTTTGTGTCCCAATCAAAAGTTTATTATTCATTCTTAGACTTTTCGTCCTCTCAATATATTCCTTGAATACTGTAACTATACACAACCTTTGGTCTGCTGAATATTCGTTTAGATGTAATGGTGCGGGGTGTCTGCCTGGCTTAGACTGTTTTAACATATGATTAAGTTTAATGATCATTTTATTATCTACAAATATGATATCTTCTAAACAAATTAAATGTAATGTTTGGCAGCGTTGTGCTGTTAGTAATAAAAACAATACTGCCAATTTTCCTGTTAATGTCATCAATGTCAACTCTGATGGTAACTGTTTAATAAAATCTAGAACTGACTGAACATCCATATATGGTTATATTTTGATAAAGCAGGTCTTAATTCAAACACACCCTTCATAAATTTATTTATTACAGTACAACACTTAAAATCCAGTCCCGAACACATGTGAACTAACTGATTAATAGCTGATCTAGCTGTATTAATGGCACTGTATCCCAGACCTGAATTATACATAGAGGTTAAAAATGTTATCACATTAGCAGGTTTAGGCGCCAGTGGATTTAAATTATTCTTATCAGTAAACCTAATCCAGCGGTTAATATAAACAGCATATAATTATCTTTCTGGTAGATTTGCGCCATGATGACATTATGATATTTGCTGACTCGTCCACGATGTTTTGCCTTCGTAATGCGTCCCTGATATACGAAAAACACCTAGTCTCAGATGTTTCAGCGGATGTTTGTGCTCCGGTTTGTGCTGCAGTCGCAAGATTTTTCTGGCCGGAGGAAGTATTAGCCAATTCTGGCACAACATTTTTTGTAGATATGGCCACCAATTCTGTGTTTTCCATATTGGTGCCACTAAGAGAGCCTCTGCCCTGTCTGTCTCTACCTTCTGTAAGATCTTTGGAATGAGACTGAAAGGAGGAAACATGTAAAGTAAAGTTCCAGTATTCCAGTTTAAACTGAAAGCATCAACAGCATAAGCCCCATGTTCTGGATATCTTGAAATATAATATTTTAGTTTGGCATTCAGCCGTGATGCAAACATATCAATGTGCATATTTCCATAAAAACTTATAAGTTTAGAAAAGATATATTCTTCAAGAGACCACTCTAGGTCATCTTTATATTTTCTAGATAATGTATCTGCTTCTATATTTTTGCTACCCGGAATATGAGCCGCACTTATGTGGATTTGCTTAGAAATGGCCCAAAACCAGAGTTCTCTTGCAATTTCGTTCAATTGCTTTATTTTGCCCCCAAACTTATTGATGTAAGCACAAGTTGTCGTATTGTCACTTAAAATCCTTAAATGAATGTTTGACTTGTTTTTGGCTAATGCCATCACTGCTAGTTTACTTGCTTTTAATTCTAAAACATTAATGTGTAAAGCTTGTTCTTCAATTGACCAAACTCCCTGAGTGAAGGATTTTTTCAGTTATTATTTCCGCGCCCCAGCCTTGCAAGCTGCTATCACATGCTATTGTACAGTCTGGATTTCCTTCAGAGACTGGTTTGAAAATTGTTCCTAAATTTTTTATCCACCAATCAATTTGATTTTTGAATTTCGTGAGTTATTTTCATAAAAGCATTGTAATTTCCTCTTTTTTCCAAATTAAGATTAGTTTCCTTAATGTGTTCTAACGGTCTATAAAATAAAGGCGCATATCGAACACCAGGCTCACATGCTACAAGCATACCTATTAATTTTGCAAATTCTCTGATGGTCACAAATTTAGATGATTTAATATCTCGGCATATTTGAATGATATTTAAAAGTTTTTCCTGAGTTGGTCTTATTGTCATTGTTTTGGAACAGAGAATAAATCCTACAAATGAAATTTGCTGAGTTGGCATTAAAACCGATTTCGTTGGATTGATTGTTAGTCCTAAACTATCCATCAAGCTGACTGTTTCTAAAATATTATTTTGACACTCTTCAAACGATTGACCTTGTAAACATGAATCATCTATATATGCTGTACTTATGTGCCCCTTTTCTCTCAATGACGCAAAAACTGGCTTTAAAACTTTTGTAAACACCCGGGGTGCTGTAGTTAGACCCATGACTAATGCTTGAAATTCATATTTTTGGCCGTTGTAATAAAATCTAAAGTATCTTCTATCTTCTGCTACTATTGGAATAGAGTAATAACTTTCTGATAAATCCACAGATCCAAAGAAACAGTCCTTTCCGCATTAAGTTTATTGCATTGTGTAAAGTTTCCATCTTAAAATGAATATGCTCTATGTGATTGTTAAATACTTTTAAGTTTAGGATAACTCTTATCTTCCCCTCTTTCTTTGGTCTTATGAAAATGTTTGAGATAAACTCATTTGAATCTTTGTAGAGAATTAACTTTCTGAATTATACCACAATCTAAAAACCGAATAAGTTCTTTTTTCTATTTTATTATTATCTACCAAACTGAATTTTATTTTGGTTAGGCACAAAAAAGTTTGAAATGGTTCTGTATCAAGTTCTACATGGTATCCAGTAATAGTTTGTAAAATCCATTTATCACTTGTTAATTTTTCCCATTCAGAAAGATAGTTTTTTGTTTTACCAGCTATGAAGTTGTCTATAGTATTTATTAAACAGTAAGATTGATTACCAATACTTACATGCTGATTTACATTGTTCTTTTCTTTTGGCCTGGGGGATATGTCCTTGGTTTCTTGAAATTCCCGAAGCTCTTTTCTGAATTTCTGTATTTTGTTACTGGCTGTTTCCAGTGACTGTGTGATGTTGACTGTGGATGAGAGGGAGGGAATCGGTTCTGTGTCTGTGGCCTTTGATCTGATGGTCTTTCCCCCAAATATAATGGTAAATAAATAAAAAGAAAATGAGTTGAAAATGACAAACAAGAATATTATAATAATAATATCTTAAAAGACTTAATATCATTATTGATAGTGTTACATATTATAACTTTTAATATTATTTTTTTATCATAAATAATTACTGAATGTTGTAAGAAATCACATTTATCAAAGTCATCACATTTATCATAAATAATTACTGAATGTTGTAAGAAATCACATTTCTTTAAAAGGATGAAATTTATGACATAATGTGCCATATTAACACATTGATTTAGATATGAATTTATGCATATTACATAATTAGAATTGACCTAATATTAAATGAATTAATTGGTGATATGAGTTCTTTCATGTTGTTATTAACCGCCTCCATGGTCGAGGGGCTAGAGTCGATGACTTCTAATCCAGTTACCTCTCTGGCGTGGGTTTGATCTCCGGGAGATGCGCGGTGGAAGGTAGTGTAGTACTGGTCTAACTCTCCAGGAACGATGGTTAGAAAACTACCGCCTATATGACTGAAATACTGTTGGGAAAAGGCGTAAAATGAAACAAACAAACAAACAAATCATGTTATTATTATTTGAACAGACTGAACATAATTTATTTATGATTTTATAGTAACAACCTCTTCTTTATACAAACATGCACCTCTGGATTTCTTTCTTGTGGACCTTTCCAGTTTGTTAAATAGTGCAAAATTTAGTCCCGCCTTGTCTTTTCAATGGTACATGAACAGACTTCTTTGGAATTAAGAATATTTTGGGTTTTTCCCAGCTAATCTGGGGTTACAAGCAAAATTTCACAGTTACAGCTTAGAAAATAAGCACAGCAGGTTAACTAATCTATTGTGATCGGTAGTGCACCTTGAAGTTAAAATGGTAAAAGTTTGTATGTACCGGGGGGATTAGCTTGGAAAAACACATATTTGACGAGTTCCGGGTAACATCTATGTCTCACAAACCGTATCTGACCAACAAAACCATGTGTTCTTTTGTGTAAACCAGGTTAACCAATGATCATGCATTATTCTAATGTAGCAATTAGGAACCAGTCAGCTAATTTGCTTAAAACTATAAACACTGGAAATGTCCGTTGTCCTGAGTGGCTAGATCTGACATTATGCATGTTTTCCGTATTTTTACTGGTGTCTTGTGGGACTACCTTCTTCTAAATTCAGCCAATACACAAAATTAAAAGAGAAGTCTTTCTAATCATAAGGTTAAAAAAGAGAAAATGTATACAGTCAAACGTGTATTAAGCGACCGCGCAAGGGAAACACCCAAAACGGTCGCTTAATGAAACGGTCTCTTAAGACAGTCAGCATGATATAAAAGTCAAAATTTATAAATGACATCTTTCTTATGCGGTAGGAATGCTTTTTAACTTCATTTTTATATAAATGTTGAATAATTAGTACGCTCCGATAATCTAAATGGATGCAAATGTAAAAAATAACTTTCTGATATTTATTGACAAAACGGGGTGCAAAACAGTTTTGATCCATTACGTACATGTTTGACATTTTTTCCAGAATTTGTTAACTTCTCCGTTGTTTTTCCTTGTCTCCAACACGAAAACCCTAATAGTGAAGATGTTTTCTGTTGTGCATTTTTTCATTTGAAATAAACAAACTACATCTAATTGTTACGATAAATTTAACTGCTGATCAAGTTCAAGGTCAATTCAATGCAGTCTAAATGTCAACAAGCCAAGCGTATACACTATCTCAGTAGGGGCGGAGCGTTGCATTGTTTATCCGATATTATTGGATAATAAACGTCACGCGTATACTTACCTTCATTTGCATACGCTAAACCGGTTTGGGAAATAGAGATTTTTCACACGTTTATTTGTTGTGTTTTGATTGTTTGACACACTTGTCACATTACACGGCGGCGTTCTCTAAAAACACAATTACTTGACAGGTAAAAGTGGTCGTTTAATGAAAAGCTTTATCTCAATTAGGTGACTAATTAGCGGTCGCTGGTCGCGTTGAGCAAAAGTCGCTTAATACATTAAAGATATAGAGAGAAAATGATCGGGGGGAATTTAAAGTGGTCGTTTAAGACAAAAGTCGCTTAATACACGTGGTCGCATGGGCAAGTTAGACTGTATATCTAACAGAAAATTCAAGTTTTTTCTATCTTTTATAAAAAATATTATTTTCATCATGTGGTATGAAAATTATCACATTTCACTCATGACTACCCCCACTTGTGAAATATTTATTTTAATTCCACTCAAAAAAATAAATCCTGTATTAATAAAAAAAATCCTTGAATATCCTTTATGTATTTGTGCAAAATTTAAGCTTCAAGAAGCAGTCAGTAAGGGGAGAAAAACTTGAATATCCTCTATGTATTTGTGCAATATTTAAGGTTCAAGAAGCAGTCAGTAAGGGGAGAAAAACTTGAATATCCTCTATGTATTTGTGCAAAAATTTAAGGTTCAAGAAGCAGTCAGTAAGGGGAGAAAACCTTGAATATCCTCTATGTATATGTGCAAAATTTAAGGTTCAAGAAGCAGTCAGTAAGGGGAGAAAAACTTGAATATCCTCCATGTATTTTTGCAATATTTAAGGTTCAAGAAGCCATCAATAAGGAGAGAAAAACTTGAATATCCTCTATGTATTTGTGCAATATTTAAGGTTCAAGAAGCAGTCAGTAAAGAGAGAAAAACATAAATATTCTCTATGTATTTGTGCAATATTTAAGGTTCAAGAAGCCATCAATAAGGAGAGAAAAACTTGAATATCCTCTATGTATTTGTGCAATATTTAAGGTTCAAGAAGCTGTCAGTAAGGAGAGAAAACCTTGAATATTCTCTATGTATTTGTGCAATATTTAAGGTTCAAGAAGCCATCAGTAAGGAGAGAAAAACTTGAATATTCTCTATGTATTTGTGCAATATTTAAGGTTCAAGAAGCAGTCAGTAAGGAGAGAAAAACTTGAATATTCTCTATGTATTTGTGCAATATTTAAGGTTCAAGAAGCTGTCAGTAAGGAGAGAAAAACTTTTAATATTCTCTATGTATTTGTGCAATATTTAAGGTTCAAGAAGCCATCAGTAAGGAGAGAAAAACTTGAATATCCTCTATGTATTTGTGCAATATTTAAGGTTCAAGAAGCTGTCAGTAAGGAGAGAAAGAACTTGGAGGATGATAAGGACTGGGCAGTACAGCAAACACAGGACAGACTTGAACGGGAGCACAGAGAGAGGATCAAACATTTTCAGGAGGAGATGACCAGAATGAAAGATGAGCAGAGAGGTCTTGAGGCCAGAATGAAGGAGCAACGACAGGTAAGCCATTTATGTATTATTTCATGCAGCTGCAAGGTTTTGAACCAATAATTTGAAACTATATTGCCCCACCTCCAACCCTGCATCCCCCACCCACCAACATCCCCCACCCCCACACAACAACTGGCATAGTTACATGGATCATCAAGACAAATGAGCAATTCTTTACCTTTAAGCTGTCCCTGCACAGCTTGGTCAATACAGATGAACCATTCATTTGTAACTATATTGCCCCTCCCCATTTCCCCATACCCCACCCACACACACCCCATTCCCACACACCAACTAGCATAGTTTTGCATGGATCAGCAAGACAAATGAGCCATTCCTTTCCTTTCAGGTGTCCCTGCTAAGCTTGGTCAATACAGTGGTTTTAATTTTGTAATTTTGCACCAAAAATAAGTGGGGATATATCTTAACACTATCACTGTGAAATGAGCAGGTATTTTTACCATCTGACAGTGCAGGATTAGCTTTGTTTGACTTAAAGTGAAAATCCCTGTTAGGGGTCAGAGTTACAAATGACTGGTGGATAATATTGTTTAAATTTAAAAATTAGCTCATAGTGCCAGTAGCTTTCAAAATGAAATCAATTTTGGTATTCTAGTTAATATACAGATGGTTATTTGTAAGTTTTCATTATTGAAGTATTTTGCTAAATAATTTTTCATCCTCTCTTTCTTGCAATCATAATGGTCCATAATGCCTTAGAGAAATGCTCTATTGTGTCGCCTCTACAGAGTAGTGGTGACATATATGGATCACTTATCCGTCATCCGTCTGTCTGTCCATCTATTTGTTTGTTCGTCACAAAACTTGTCTGGACTACTCCTTATAAACTACTGGTGCAATATCATCCAAACTTTACAGGAATGATCAGTATTAAGTCTAGTTGTGCATATCTTCAGCATTTTCCGGTCCAATGATTTTTGTCTTGAGTTATTTCAATGAAACTTTACAGGATTGATCTGTAGCTCAAGTCCTTGTGCATATTTCACGGGTTTTCCCGTTGAATGATTTTTGGCCGAGTTATGGCCCTTTTATAATGTTTTTTTCTGCGTGTTGCCAGATACACAAAAGCTTGTCTGGACTAATTCTCAAAAAATACTTGTGCAATTTCATCCAAACATTACAGGAATGATCAGTACCAAGTCTAGTTGCGCATATCATCGACTTTTTATGGTTCAATGAATTTTGTTAAGAGTTTTAATATGGCCCTTTAATTATTCCTATATGCAAAATAACCCTAACTGCATTAGTCATTCATTAGAAATATGGTCATAAATGCTGCAAAATTTTATTTATGGCATTAAACATGTAAATTATTTCTTGAATCTTTTTACTTTTCATACAATCTTAGTCCATTTTTCTCATGTTTGTTTTTCTTGAAATAATTTGGCTCATGTGAAGGCATGCAGCTTTAACTGACTTATAATCTGTAGGTGACAAATTCTTCCAGACTGTTTACAAATTTTTAAATTGATGCAAATTAACGACACACCCTAAAATTCTCTGATATCTGATTGGTTGAATTTAAAGATAAGATTTGAAATTAGCCAATTGTAGGACGAGGGAGAAGTGATCCATATATATCACCACTACTCCATAGAGGCGACACAATAAAAGCATTTCTAAGGCATAATGGATCATTAAGATTGCAAGAAAGATCAGACTGAAATAACAGCACTACAATTGCAAGTTTGCCCTTTAAAAAGTAAGAAATGAATTATGATTTTTGTCGATTGCAAATGATTTTGCTAGTTGGTTTTTACTTTACAACAGGGATCTCTGATGAAAAAGACTTTAATAATAATAAATTATTTAATGCACTGGTACGTTTAATTTCGTGTTGAGGCCCTAAATGTCAAAGTTCACAGTTTTAGAAATTCTAGTGTTTAAGATACATGTCTATTTACTTTTTATTTAAAAGCTTTTAAAGTAGAATAATTGATTTCACAGCATGTTTTTCTTGTAAATATTGGTTTTTTATATTCCAAAGAATGTTTTTTTGTAAACACACAACAAGTTTCCTTTTTTTGTTAGTTAAAATTGGATATTCATTCGCTTAAGAATAAACAGAAAACTTATTGATATATTGAAAATATGGTAAAAATGTTTACCATAAGTAAATAATGATAGTTGAAAATATTTTGAAAATAATTTGTGACAATTTATTTCTATTTGATTTTCTCATATTTATCCTGAATATCATTCCAAATGCCATTAGTCAGCAAAAAGAGAATTGTTTGAAACAACATGGATATAATTTATAAGTATCTATAGAGAATGAAAATATAAAAAAGTTTTAAAACAGACTTTAGGCAACTGGGGCAAAATTGTTAACAAAGTGGCTAGGATTTTTTTTCATTTTGGCATTGATAGCAAGCAGAAAAATTCAAACATAAAATCATTGTCAAGTTGAATTTTTTTACAATTTTTAGTTTGAAGAGTTCAGAGAGTTATAATACTGACCCAGACTTTGACATGGTCGTTATATTTTGGTTAAGTTTTTTTGTGTGCAAGTATATTTCTCCAAAACTTATCAAGGGAATGGGTTGACACACTTATTTGAGAGCATAGTAGGAGGTCAAGGCCCATAACTCTAACATGGAATTTTATAGAATTATGGCCCCTTTTTAAAACTTAGAAAATTCTACATTATCCAGGCTCTTGTTTCACTATCAAGCACTGAGAATATCCTAGTTGAGCATGCTGTTTTAATAGCAGCTCTTGTTTGATTATATATTTAAAGCCAGAATATGAATAGATTTATATATTGTTGACCACTTGCCTGTCACTGCTGTATGTTCAAGCCACATACAGTACAGCTCAAGCAATTTTTCCAAAGTCCGCCGATCCCCGCGATTTGTTTACGGGTGGACTGTCACCGCGATGTCCCTGCGATAGTTGTGACTTTCCGCTCGTCAACTTGATCAGGGAAAGTTTGCGCTGTGGGATATTGTCACCGTGGATCACTGTGAAATATTGCAGCGATATTTTGCTCTCTCGGGTGACTTTTAGTTTATTTATTACACATTTATTACTATTACTGTATGTCTGTAAAATATAATGAACTCAAACACATTTTTTAGAGAAGAAAATCTTTATGTTATGTATTTAAACGATGTTACATCTGTCGTATGCAAATAATTACAAAATTTAATGATTTGCGTGTGAAATTAAAACCCTAATATGTAGTAACTTTTAACATAATTAATTTCAACTGCTTGAAGCCATTTTAACCTTCTGATTTTACAGTGCTACAATCATATAAGAATTTTTGATTATTTCTTTGATCCATTTAAACGATTTTTTCTGTTAAATTTACGTGTGTTAATTACCTTCCCTCCAAATATTGACGAGAACTAAAGTTTAAGTGGGTTGTAGCATATAATACACACAAATTTACTTTTGAACTAAACATTTCTCTATTTGAAATATTTAATGTCGCATTAACGGTTATGATCTGAAAAAAAGATGTAACAAATATGTTTATTTCATCATGATCACAGATCTAAATTTTTAGATAGCGCATACCGTGGACTACTGTAGTTGTATAATAAGTAATGAGATAGATTCTAATTTATTTCTATGACACTCACCTCATTATTATGGAGAAGTAATTCTCGACTTCTTAATTGCATTTTCCCATCACAGTCGTATTTAATGACAAAAAAATTGTGGCTTTTGATCAGATTTCGTAATGGCATTTTGCAAAGTTTACATAAAAACATATGTTAAGGAAATGTTTGTTAAACTATTATATATAATTACGTACATGAACTAGTCCACGGCTGCACTATTAGGTGTATGTGCTAATTGCTTAATTTTTGTAGGTGTAAATTGCTTAATTAAGCGGTCTTGAGCAAAGAATAAATAAATTAGTTCCTTGATTGGATTTAACAACTTCTTAAGATTGGCCGCTATTAAATGTACATATATATTATATAATAAGTGGCATTTATTGTTTCAATTATTATCAAGTATGAATAGAATTTCTAAATAAAAACTTTTTAAGTGTTCTAGCAGCTATCGTTTCAACTTTTTACACAGAAACATCAAAGCATTTAATTTTCTTGAAAGTGTTGACCGATTTCGTTAAATATTTTGTTTTACCGTTTTCTTGAAACTTTTTTCATTGAACTGTTTTGTGATGTGATTTTCCCCGGTAAATGTACATTAATATTGCGGAGCTAACTAAATAATTTTATTGAATGATTAAAATCATCAGTCACATTGTAAGTCTTTTTGATTTTTTAAAAGAAGACTACATTGTACATTTACATGAACAATTACGTGTATATGCAAATTAATCACTGCAAATCTCTGTGATTTTCCACCGCGGATTGCAGGGTTTTTTACTACCCATCCGTGGTGATTTGTCGCCGTGGGATACTATAGTATGTTCCCCGCGATTTTCTGTTCGCCGTTAAAAGTGTCCGCGGTGACTGAGTGGAAAGAGGAAAAATTGCTTGAGCTGTACAGTACAGCTCAAGCAAAGTCCACCGATCCCCGCGATTTGTTTACGGGTGGACTGTCACCGCGATGTCCCTGCGATAGTTGTGACTTTCCGCTCGTCTACTCGATCGGGGGAAATTTGCGCTGCGGAATATTGTCGCCGCGGATCACTGTGAAATATTGCAGCGGTATTTCGCTCTCTTGGGTGACCATTAGTTTATTTATAACACGGGGACATTTATTACTATTACTGTATGTCTGTAAAATATAATGAACTCAAACACATATTTTATAGAAGAAAATCTTTATGTTATGTATTTTAAGGGACGTAACACCTATCGTATGCAAATAATTACAAAATTTAATGACTTGCGTGTGAAATTAAAACCCTAATATGTAGTAACTTTTAACATAATTAATTTCAACTGCTTTAAGTCATTTTAACCTTTCTGATTTTACAGAGCTACAATCATATAAGAATTTTTAATTATTTCTTTGATCCATTTAATAAGTGGCGTTTATTGTTTCAAGTATGAATAGAATATCTAAAAAAAAAAACTTTTTAAGTGTTCTAGCTATCGTTTCAACTTTTTACACAGAAACATCAAAGCATTTAATTTTCTTGAAAGTGTTGACCGATTTCGTTAATATTTTGTTATTCTGTTTTCTTGAAACTTTTTTCATTGAACTGTTTTGTGATGTGATTTTCCACGGTAAATGTACATTAATATCGCCAAGCTAATTAAATAATTTTATTGAATGATTAAAATCTTTTTGATCTTTTAAAAGAAGACTACGTTGTACATTTACATGAACATTTACATGTATATGCAAATTAATCACTGCAAATCTCTGTGATTTTCCACCGCGGATTGCAGGTTTTTTTTACTACTCGTCCGTGGTGATTTTTGCTGTGGCATACTATAGTATGTCCCCCGCGATTTTCTGTTCGCCGTTTAAAGTGTCCGCGGTGACTGAGTGGAAAGAGGAAAAATTGCTTGAGCTGTACTGTAAGTGTCATCAGAATTTACATGTGAGTTATCCAGCTAGCTTATGGAACATCGGTGGATCTACTCAGGTGTCTGAAATAATGCACAGAAGGGAACCTGAGGTCTTCCTCCACCAGTGAAGCTGGAAAGTCGCCATATGACCTGTACTGTGTTGGTGTGACGTCAAACCCAACCAAAAGCTATATATATATATAATTATAATACTGCACGTTTGTAACGTCGCTTTTCATTGGATAATCGTGACGTTTATATAATTTTATATACACGGCCGTTGTCGATTCATGGAGAAATCTTACTTTTTTCTCTAAAAAAATGATGTTTGCTGTATTATAAATTCGTTATAAAGATCGTTGACAGGTTATATGACCGTATATAAACGGCTGTTTGCAATATAACCCTCGCCTAGCGGCTCGGGTTATATTTACAAACAGCCGTTTATATAGGGCCATATAACCTGTCAACGATCTTTATAACTAATAATATATTGATAATGAATAGTAAATAAGGGTTAAAATAGATTGTCAAATAAATGATACTGTCAGTGTGGCTTTCACATATTAATATCCAGCTATAATTCACTTAGGCTGCTTAATGTAAGTAGAGAAAGCCAATGCAAGGAAACAACTCCAAATATTTAATGTGTTGAAAGTGGTATCACTCATTTTCTTTGACTTGATAAAAAGTCTTTTCATATATAAACTATTCAGTTAGGCCATAACTATAGTGTTATGTTTGTTATCAATACCACTGATATACCTTTCAAATCAAATATTTCTGCTGGCATACCCTGTGCTAATTCAAGATAAGAATTCATGCTTTAAAAATTGTGTAATTTTATGAAAACAAATCATGGATTTTTTATTTAAAATCAAATTCATGCAGGCGGTAAGTGTTATGTGCATAGGTTTATGTGTGCAAATTTTGAAACAACTTGAGTTTTAGGAATTAGCTTTAGTTAATAACATGTGAAACGAAAAATTTTGTTTTCCTTTTTTGTTAACATAGTGCTTTTGATGTGAATGAAATATAACAGATGTAGAAAATTGTTTAATATAGCATGGATGATGAAAATTTGGTTTAGAAAGTTGTAGAGTAGGTTATATGATGGTGGTCCTGCAGTAGCTTTGTCATTTGTTTGTCAGGTGTGTTTGCTTTGTCATTTGTCAGATGTGTAGGTTTATTCATTTGTCATGTGTTATTTGCTTTGTCATTTGTCAGATGTGTAGGTTAATTCATTTCTCATGTGTTACTTAGCCTTGTCATTTGCTTGCCAGATGTACTAACTTTCCCATTTAATTAATGTGTTGGCTTTATCATTTGTTTGCCACTTAGATGTGTTAACCACTCACTTGTTTGTCAGATGTGTTAACTTTGTTATTTATTTGTCAGGTGCTTTGGATTTGTGATTTGGTATGTTTGTTTGCCAATAAGGCAATATGTAGCTGTAAAATTTAATGCATTCTAATTTTCTTGATATTTCTTTATATGTTAGAACGATTCCATTGATCTTATTGTTGAACATTTTAAAAATGAAATAAATTGATAAGCTTCCATGGCTGAGTGTTAAAAGACCTCTTGCCCCCTCACTGTAGCTGACTCTTATGTGAGGAAGTTATCCACCTTAGTTTATGGAATGTTGGTGAATCTATTTACTTAGCTTGGATGTCTCAAATAGTGCCCAGGAAAGTTGGAAACTTGACAAAAAATATAAATATAAGAATATATAGACAGAACAGAATTAATTCATTTGTTGTTAAAATTTCTCTTGTAAAGTTTTTACTTCTGCTACAAATTGTCTGCTTTGTACTAGACTTGAATTACATAAACTGAGGAATTCTAGTTCTTTTTATTAATGTTAATGAATGATGCAGCGGAATCCCGCCGGAATGCGCCTCAGTCGCCGAAACGACGATTTCCCGTGTTCCACATTGTTTGGCAAATGGACATATAGTAGGCTTTACACCTTTCTATAACTATAATTTTGATAGTGGAAAAATTTTTTTTTTATATAATTTCATCGGTGGTTTTGTATTTGGTACCTTATAGTAAGCCTTAGAGTGTTGACTTTTTTCAGGGTTGTAGTAGGGGTCCAGGGGCAGATAGGGGTGGGGTGTCCAAACACTGATACTGCCGCCTGTGCTCTAGAGAGGTGAAATTGATCTAGAGAGGTGAAATTGATCTAGAGAGGTGAAATTGGTCTAGATAGGTTGAATTGCTCTAGAGAGGTTAGATTGCTCTAGAGAGGTTAAAATGCTCTAGGGAGGTTAGATTGCTCTAGAGAGGTTAAATTGATCTAGAGAGGTTAGATTGCTCTAGAGAGGTTAAATTGATCTAGAGAGGTGAAATTGATCTAGAGAGGTGAAATTGGTCTAGAGAGATTGAATTGCTCTAGAGAGGTTAGATTGCTCTAGAGAGGTTAAAATGCTCTAGGGAGGTTAGATTGCTCTAGAGAGGTTAAATTGATCTAGAGAGGTGAAATTGATCTAGAGAGGTGAAATTGGTCTAGAGGAGTTAAATGCTCAGAGGAAAAAATGCTCTAGAGGGGTTGAATTGCTTTACAGAGGTTAAGATTTATTGTCAATTATTACATCTGATGAATTTTTACTGTGTTTTTAAAAAGGTTGTTGTTCTTCGGGGAGCCACTGACTACAGCATTTTCACCATAATTAATTTCTGCTCAGGCCAGGGTTCCTTAATTTAAGAATTTAAAGCCCTCTTTATCCAATGTAGAGACATGTTTTAAAATTGAAATAGAAATGTTTATAAGGATTGATTTTTGCAAAAAAAATACGAGCATTTTTATCTGTTCAAATGTTTTCATTTTATCTGAACGGCAAAAAAAAAGTTGTTTTGTTAATCTTTTGTGTGAAACTTGCGCGATAAAGACATTATTTCGATCAAAATTGACAAAGATGTTTATAAAATGCTTCTTAAGGCTTGAGGGAAGAAAAGCATACATCCTTAAGACGTTTAAACGACGGTAAAAACTTAATACAAGTACCTGTAAATTATTATAGTAATATAAAGATTATACAAATAGGTCTTTACTTACGTTTACATAAAAGGTGTAAGTTGAACAGACAAAGAATTTATTAGCGTCGGTAGATTGATTATCTTACGGGTAAAACTATTTAAGACAGGCAGTGCGTCTAGCGAATACCTTTCATTATAATCAACAAACGTTATTGATAAATCATTAGGGAATTGATTAATTTTAATCACTCGTTTTAATTTTGGAGAGAAAAAAAATTGAACTGAACTGAATGGTGATTTATTGCGGATATTGAATTGCAGACAGTGGTCGATGACACATACTGTGCATTTTTGAAGTTTGCTTTGAAATCGAGAGAATAAGTTTTTTTCCATGATTTAAAGGATGAGTTTAAATTAGTTTGAATGGAAATAAAAAATACAATGATATAAGAATTATAATGATTTAATGAATTGAATTCTTAATAGTGGATTGTGCAAAATTTGTATGATAAATTCGATAAAAGTGGAATGAATTATTTAAATGATTTTGAGATAAGATTTATTTCTGTCACTTTGACCTGAGGTGATGTAATGAAATGATTATGAGAAAATAATTCATAATTAATAAAGATGTTAAGTGCATAATGAATGAGGTTTTAGAATTTAAATAGAATCTGTGTGCCAGCAGGACTGCTTGTTTAAATTATAGCAGACATTATCTTTAAAGGGGGAGAAGTCATTAAAACAAATAGTTTCTAGGAAGTTAATTTTCTTGAAATTCCATTTTTTGCATTTTTTTCATATGTGTGTGTAGTAGTGAATAGTTTATTTAATTCAGTAAAAATGGACTTGGATTATGATAACCTTAGAGAAGTTAGGAATAGGTTCTTGAACTGTTCAAAGGTAAATTGTTTTATACTTGTTCATATTTGTAGCTTTAAAAGATATATGTATAACTTTGAAGGGAAATGCAGCCTTATAGTTAAAGATATACTTTTAAATGCTCAAATTTTAAACTTGAAAATATTCATAATTGCTGCACAGTCTCTTTGAATGTGTTTTGACTTCACAAAAGTAAAATATGTTATGTTATCTAAACGCACACACTGTAGGGGTACATAATGTGAATATTATAGTGACTTTAAAAAAAACTGGTAGTTTTTTTATTTTTATTTTTTTGAAAAAGACCATACGGTACTTATTTGACCCATAATAGGGAATGTAACTTCACTGGTACTTTTTTTGAGTAAATCTTTTATTCAAATTAGATATATTTAGTAAAAATTTCATAGATTTCAATAAATTTCTTTGATAAAAGTATTTTACTCAAAGACCAGCATAGAATCTGCCCAATAATATTTCCTACCATTTATGGGTTTGACTCCTACATGATCCACAACCATATGACACCAGAGTACTCTGGTTAGTCTGAGAACTGGTGTCATAATCTAAACAAGTCAAAATGTATATATGTTAAAGCTATATTTAAATGCATTCAAAATACCATTTTTCTTTTGTTATTATCTGTATAATTTTGTTGGTAAGATATTAACATATTTGTTCTTGTAGTCATCTGATTTTTAGACTACCAGTTTTTAGCTCGACTTTTCTATGAAAAGGGGAGCTATCCTACTCGCCCCGGCGTCGGCGTCGGCGTCGGCGTTGGCGTCACACCTTGGTTAAGTTTTTCGTACCACCCCACTTTATTTCAGAAGTATTACAAGTATGGCTTTGAAACTTACCATACTTGTTCACCATCATAACCTCCATCTACAGACAAGAGTACATAACTCTGTCAAGGTTTTTGACAGAATTATGGCCCTTTTTTGACTTAGAAAGTGTATTGAGCTTGGTTGTTTTTGTACCACCTCACTTTATTTCAAAACCATTGGAGGTATTGCTTTGAAACTGACCATACTTGTTTACCATCACGACCTTCATCAACAGACAAGAGGACATAACTCTGTCAAGGTTTTTGACAGAATTATGCCCCTTTTTGACTTAGAAAATACATTGAATATGGGTAAAATCCACTTATTGCCTTAACCCTTTGAGATATTGCTTTGAAACTTTTAATGCTATTTCACATCATTACCCCCATCTGTACGCAAGAGAAGGTAACTCTGTCAGGGATTTGTTTTAAAAATTAAGGCCTTTTATCGACTTAGAATCTTGGTTAAGTTTTTTGTACCAGTCAACTTTTTGACTGAACTGGTTGAGATATTTAAATTGAAAGTTGGAATACTTGTTTACCATCATGGTCCCAAACATGGGCAGGAGAAGGTAATTCTGTTAAGGATTTTTTTTGAATTATGGCCCTTTTTGACTTAGAAACTCAGTTAAAATTTTCATTCTTGTCCACTTGTTGACCTAACCATTTGAGATATTACTTTGGAAGTTGGAGTTCTTATGTGCCATCATGAGACCTATCTGTAAGCAAGAGAAGATAACTCTGTGAAAATGTTTCTTGATTTGTACTTAGAAATTCCTAGTTAAAGTCTTGTGTGCCCTTAACTGTCAAAGTTTTGTTTTATAGGCAAGCACTAAAAAAGTCGAGCGCGCTGTCCTTCTGACAGCTCTTGTTGTTTATAATTATGCCCACAAAAAATTGGCATAAGAAGACAAAAATGCAGGAAAAGTTAAACATGTTTAAACATCTCTATATGTAATTATTGTATATGTTTAAAGTAAAACTTGTTAAACCAATAGTTTATCCAGAGGGTATCGTAAATCACACAGATAAACTTATTGTATTGTTCTTAATTTCTAAACATTTATTGTACAACCCTTTCCACGTTTCACCTAAGTCTTATCTCTTTCTATTGATATAAGTAAGTTAAGTATTTAAATGCTGTAAATTAAGAGTTAATTTTTAGCATGATACTTAAAAAAAAGAAAAAGAATTTGTCAGTTCTGACATTTTTTTCATTAAAGTTCAGTTTATATGTAGAGAATCCTAGATAATTATTTTTTTATAAAAGAATGTAATTTATTCAGCTTTTGGATTTTATAACCATGCTTCTTAGTGTCAACACTGTCTTTCTATAAATATTTAGACTCGTGCTGTCAAACTCTTGGTTGAAGTATTTGTTTGCTTTCCTTAAAATCTTACCCATCAAATGAATAGCAGTACCCCCTTATCTTCAGTCCACAGCTGTGTACTAAATAGTCATTCGTCAAAGTAGCATTTTATTCGGGGGTGGGGGGGGACCTTGTCATTTTATTTATGCAGTGTACAGCTGTGGTGAAACACCATTCTTTTACAGCCATGTTGTGTTGTGCATAAAAACTTCGCTTGTTATCTTTATATGCCTTTGATCATGATATTCTGAATAGAATTCAAAACTATGAACAAACACTTTAAAATGAAAGTTGATGCATTGTAAAATGTTGAAAAAGAGTTCATATTGAAATATATCAATGGTATTTCATGTATATCATTTAAATGTTGATTTTTTGAAGAATAAGGACATTTGATTACTACTTTAATACAAATGTTTATTATAAGGGCAAGTCTACATGTATGCATAATTTGTGTTCATTTGTAAAAAATTTAATTATTTTAAAGTTAAAGCATTAGTTAATCTAAGTATTGTGTTCGTTTATGAAAACAAATGTCTTTTTCTTTGATTCTTCAGCCAAGACTATGTTGAAATTGTTTTAATAAAATGTTGATCTTTTGAAAAATTTGGGACAAATATTTCTTAAATTTAGTTGGTTTTTTATGTCTTTTAAACATATATGGCAAGACCATGTTAAAATTATGTTATGTTAACAAAATTTTGATTTATTATTTTCAGGAACTGGAGGAGTTAAAGAATTCTAACAAGGCTGTAATGCACGAAAAACTTGTTGCTGTAGCACGTGCCAAGGAGTTGATGAGACAAGAACATTTATCTGAGCTAGATAGAATTAAAGAACAATTAAAACAGGTATTAATTGTGAAATAAGAGTTCATCATTGTCCAAGATTGGCTAGTATAAAAATGTTGGAATGGTGGGTCAGGGTAGGGGGTGCCCAAGTTGATGTGCCTGCCTGTCATAACACAGTTTGTGCCCTACTTTGGTCTCAGCCGTATTTCCTCATATGACGCCAGTACTGGTTAGTTAGAGAAAGAAAGGAGAGTAGGAAGTAAATTAATTTAAGGTTCAAGAAATATTTCACAATTAATTGAGCTTAAAAATATGTTTAAATTAAACGATATATATTTGAAGGAAAGGCTTATGAAAAAAAAAGCAAAATTCTGAGTGAAATGCATCTACTGTTGTTGTTTTTTTACCCTTTAACATACAAAGTGTCACCTCTCCATACAAAAAATGGTTCATTTTCAATATGGAATATCTCCCTAAGTTCACTTTAAAGACAGGAGATCTGTTTTCTTTGAAAACAGTACACCTTTTAAAATTAGATTTTAGTAGATATTGTATAAAATGCCAACGTTTTAGAAATAAGACCATGATTTGAAATATTTCTATTTTGAAATCTTTTATAGGAGTTATTTACCTCGGACGCAAGTTGGTATTCCATATTGTCCATTTCAATTTCCTCATATTTATTTATAAGAAAGCGTATTTCAGGAGCATAAGAAAGAAATCGAGAAACTAAGGGACACAATCAGACTTCAGGAAGAAGAGTTACGTCAGCTTCGTGAGGAATGTATGCGCTTCACAAGACAACAAAAAGAGCTAAACTTCTCACAGGACAGAACTGAACGAACCTTAGTTAATGAGATAAATGAAGAATGCAGGAAAACATCCGAGATGCTCGGACTTACTCCTAGAAAAATATCACTCGGCAGGTTTGTCCATCATCTCATTAGTTCTTTTAATCATGTCCATGTTTTGTCGTCGTGTCAATATTTGTAGTTAGGAAATTATTTTTATTACGTAAGTTTAGTGGTAAGGTTAGCCTTTCCTGTTAAATTAAGAGATTACCTTTTCATTTCATCTAATTAGCAGTTTGGGTTAGTCTATTAGTTTGAACTATAAAATGTACATGAAGAGAGGACATAAGCTTTTTCACTTTAGCTGATTGTCCACTTATACCAAGAGTAAGCTAAGTGTTTTCTCTTGGGTTAAGTTTTTTTGTCACTAAAGCTAAATACTGCGAATTCACTTAAATTCGTGGGCATGAAATTTCGTGGTTTTATCAAAACGGGCATTTTCGTGGGTTCTTAAATTCGTGGATTTTCGTTTTCTTGTTAAAAAAATAATTCAGTAACCTAATGCAAAGTAATCTAAAACTTTATCGCCAAACATTTTTACTTACAACATGTACATATCTTTACTTGTCACACAGCGCGTGTCAATAAATTTAATCCTTGCCTCTGGGCATAAGTCTAATGTAGCACAGTTACTGCCGATAATTGACTGCAATTAACACATTTATGTGACATGATATGCACCTCCATTGGACACACTGCCCCTGTAATTCGCCGATGTAAACATTGCATAATTTATACGACACCTGACAGGTTTTTTGTAAATTAATCTCGGTAAATAACACGAGTAAAAAAAGTCGGTGGCGTCTGATGTTTACGGAATAGCGTTCGCACAAATACAGATTAAAATTCATTATACTGGATCATTTAAAAACAACAAAAGAATGTATAATAAATCTGTTTTATCGATCATATTTTTTTTATAGTTTTGTGTACTTACGACATTAATATCAAAGACTTTTTAAATTAGTAAGAGTAAACTGACAATTTTTATTAGCGCTAATTATTGCACTGCCTGGGTTCCCATTACTCGATTATGTTAAGTATTTTTGTTAACACAATCAAGTCCTAGTAGACTACAACGATCAAGTATGTATATGCGACATTTGTGGATTGACCTACCCACGAAAACCACGAAAATTTGTGCCCCACGAATAATAATGATTTTACAGTAGTAAATTTTAGTCTACCCATATCTATAAGTTGTTAGCAATTTTTTTCTTTCACTAAAGATGTTGGTCTAAACAAAGTTTTATCACTTCAGGTAAAGAATAACATCAATTTTTTGACACTTATAGTGAACACCTTATTCAATTCTGTTATCTGTTTTGTTTAATCAAAACTTAATTAAGCTAATAAAAATGTTGTTATTTCCTATTTTTAGTTCACAAAACAACCTCGGTCCTTCAAAATCTGCAACAACCTCAGCACTGGTATGTATAAATGTACTTTCAGTCAAATATTTTACTGGAGACCATAACCACTGTCTCAAAACAACTTAGATAGAACCTGTCTTTAAGTCATTTTGAGTTTACAAGTAAGTTGGAACCCTGTTTTTGTGACAATTTCAAGATAAGGACTGTCGTCATTTACCCACCCATCTTGAAGTACAGGACGTTTTACAATAAAATCATCTCCCAGATCAAATACACGGATAATTATGAAGATCATCACATGTTATAAATCAACAGCAAAAATATTTAAAATATTTGTTGAATCTCTTTTAAGATTGGTAGAGCATATTTTGTGCAGTAAAGGTTGCTAATCTTCCTTTTACTTTTGCCCGCCCTTTCCCTTTACTCTTCCCTGTCCTTTATCTTTACTTTTGGCCGCCCTTAACCTTTACTCTTGCCTGCCTTTCCCCTTTACTCATGCCTGCCCTTTTCCTTTACTCTTGCCTGCCTTTTGCCTTTACTCTTGCCTGCCCTTTCCCTTTACTCTTGCCTGTCCTTTATCTTTACTTTTGCCTGCCCTTTCCCTTTACTCTTGCCTGTCCTTTCCCTTTACTCTTGCCTGCCCTTTCCCTTTACTCTTGCCTGTCCTTTTCCCTTTACTCTTGCCTGCCCTTTCCCTTTACTCTTGCCTGCCCTTTCCCTTTACTCTTGCCTGCCCTTTCCCTTTACTCTTTCCTGCCCTTTCCCTTTACCCCATTCTGCCCTTTCCCTTTACTCTTTCCTACCCTTTCCCTTTACTCTTGCCTGCCTTTTAACTTTACTCTTGCCTGCTCTTTCCCTTTACTCTTGCCTGTCCTTTATCTTTACTCTTGCCTGCCCTTTCCCTTTACTCTTGCCTGCCTTTTGCCTTTACTCTTGCCTGTCCTTTATCTTTACTTTCGCCTGCCCTTTCCCTTTACTTTTGTCTGCCCTTTCCCTTTACTCTTGCCTGCCTTTTAACTTAACTCTTGCCTGCTCTTTCCCTTTACTCTTGCCTGTCCTTTATCTTTACTCTTGCCTGCCTTTTGCCTTTACTCTTGCCTGTCCTTTATCTTTACTCTTGCCTGCCCTTTCCTTTACTCTTGCCTGCTCTTTCCCTTTACTCTTGCCTGTCCTTTATCTTTACTTTTGCCTGTCCTTTCCCTTTACTTTTGCCTGCCCTTTCCCTTTACTCTTGCCTGCCTTTATCCTTTCCTCTTTCCTGCTCTTTCCCTTTACTCTTGCCTGCCCTTTCCCCTTTACACTTGCCTGCCCTTTCCCTTTACTCTTGCCTGCCTTTTGCCTTTACTCTTGCCTGCTATTTCCCTTTACTCTTGCCTGCCTTTTATCTTTACTCTTGCCTACTCTTTCCCTTTACTCTTTTCTGTCCGTTATCTTTACTCTTGCATGTTCTTTCCTTTTAGTCTTGCCTGTCCTTTCCCTTTACTTTTGCCTGCCCATTCATTTCTGATTCAAAAAGGTCTTATGATATTTGTTATACATTTTAATATTCCTAATCCAGTTGACAAAAAGATACCTAAACTTTATGTTAAAGCCTCTAATTAAAGGCATATTGTTTTTATGGATTGACAAAATAGACAGGTTTTATCAAATGTTTACAGATGTAAATGTAACATTATTGTAACTATGTTGTTACATAGTTTTAACAAGTTTTAGACCTCTCAGATCATTTTTACAATAATATTAGATAGAATTTAGCACAGATTAGTTTTCATTTATACATTTTAAAAAGACTCTTTAATTTATTTAAAGGTGTCCATTTTAATTTTGTTGAATTCATTTTAAGTTTGTAAGATAATGTTATCACCTTTGTTTTGTTTTGTTGTTTGTTTGTTTGTTTGATTTTTCACTTGCAGATGTATTAAGGGCTTATTAAGACATGCTGTTATTTAAGAATTTTAGATTTGCAGGAAAAAAAATCTGTGTAAAATTTATAATATCACATGACTGTACATGATAATATTTCAAGAGGATTAATTTATGATATTTTTTTTCATTTATAATGTCATTACTTTATCTTATATTATTACATCTAATTAACTAGTAGTTTTGCAACTGTTTTTGACCAGTTTGCTGTGAAATGTCATACGCCCACAGACTGTCATTTCTATCATCATTTGTCAACATCTTGGCATTCTGCAATTTTGTAAATTTGTAAATAACTTAGTGAAGAAAAACAAAACAAAAGCATGTTTTTGCCTTCCTTGTTCATCATCATCAAGCTAAGTTGCGAAAGGTTCTTGACTCTTATTTTAGTGCCACCTTTTGCCTGAAATAAATATATGATATAAGGCTTAGAGTCAGAGGGACACCTGACATCTTTCTCCGCAAATAAAACTAAAATTAAGTTGTCATATGATCTTTACTCTGTTTTAGTGACAACACACAAACCAAAGTTTAAAGACAATTTAGGAATCAAGATAAGATAGTGTCATAGAAATTTCTTATTGATATTTTATTTTTATAACCTATTTTATCTATTTATCATTATTTCATATAATTTCATACCATTCTTTCATATCATTTCACTGTTCTTTTATAACTTTTCCGAGGCACATACACCTTTTATTTATATGTTACATTCTTTTATCATTAGAATTGTGTCCCCTTATATGTTCTTTATTATTCATATTTGTCTCCCCTTTTTTATAAACTTTTAAGCAAAAGTCCCGAGATGACCTGTTCTTGTTTACGGACGCCCAAGAAGTTTGTCGCGGAAGCGAGGTTTGTTCTATTAATAGAAACGCGTGTGCTGCTACTTAGTTTTATTTTTGTGTAGTGTCGGAGTAGATATTTTATTTTTTCATAAAGGGGGTATCAGAACACCAAATATAATTGTTAGAACTTTCTGCACCAATGTCACATCTTTACCTGTTCTAAGGATATTTTCTTCTTTGCACTACCTAAAAATTAAGATATTTTTTTCATGGAAATCAGATTTAGTTTATTTGTAGCCAAATAGAATGATTACTTTTCCTGTCAGAGGAGCAAATGCTTTACACCAGGTCACATTCTCCTAAATATTATAGCTAGAACACTTGCAATTTAGAATTTCATTCATTCCTCATTCTTTTTTACAATGTAAGTAAAATTTTAGGATCAGCTTTGTACTGTAGAATTGAGAGAAATTCAGCACTGTCCTCTTAAAATGTTTTTGCTATATTAATATTCTTAAGTATAATCAAATCTTTAAATAAAAAAAGAATAAAAGGGCAACTGTCTAACATTAACTGTCTAGCATAAAACCTGACAAGACACTCGGGTATTTGACAATTTTGGTCTGTATGGTACCTAGCTATTTGCAAAGGGTATTGTTAACTTTGTTTTGTTTTCCAAAATGATAAGGGTGACCCCATTTATTTTCCCCATCCAAATGATCAGTATGGGTCGGGGAACCATTCCATACTGACCTTAAAAAATCACTTCTGCTTATACAAAATTTAAAAGCAGTTATAAATTAACAAGAATTTACGATTTCAATATCATTGGATTATGGTCATACTCTAATTGATGGCCTTTTTTATTGGATAAAAAAAGGTTGAAAAAAAGATAGGTGGTTGGGAATGGGACAAAGGGTATTGATATTGTTCTTAACAAGCATCAATTTGCTATTATAAAAAATCAGAGATATTTTCAAAATTAGTTGGACAAAAAGTTTCCTGTGCTTCACTGCTGTCTATTTTGTTGTGTTTATCACCTTCTGAGCACAAGTTTTAAAGTAATCTTGGCATGAAAACAGAGAGCTTTATTTTTCAAATTCTAAAATCTGTTTTTAATAATCATTTTAGAACTTATTTGTATTATTTCACTTCTTTGTATGACAAATGTATTTAACAAAAATGTCAAAAACCTTGCAGGCAGCAAGGCACTTTGAACCAGTGGCTAGCTAAGCTTTTGAAGTTAGCCTTTCATACCCAATTATTTACCAAAAGAAAGCATATTGTAACTGGCTAGTCCTGCCACTTACTGTTTCATACAGCACTTTCATAGAGGCTTATTATGAGGATGTCAGACTGGAATATCTAGTTTCGGGGGTAACTGTTTACAGCAGTAATGAGGCTCTGTGTGTTTCCATTTAACAGTTGCCCGATATCCCAGTATGTTACAACAACTGGTGTTTGATTCTTTTTCTTGCATATGACATATCAATCATGTTTCGGAAAGAAATTACAAACACTAAAATTGTCAGTTAGCACTTTTTTCTTATAGTTGCGAATGAATTTACAATTTCATTCATAACGGCAAAATGATGTCAATCTAAGAACACATTTGATACATAAAAGGCACCCCAGAATGACATGACATGTTTTTCTTGCACCGGTGTAATAAGTAGATAATCCTGTCTGATATATGCAATAATGAAATATATATATTTTAATTTTAACTCACACAATCTTTATCTATTTACTACAATATAAAGATTTTTGTGTCGCCTCTACGGAGTAGTGGCGACATATAGGGATCACTTCTCCGTCGTCTGTCTGTCCGTCTGTCTGTCCGTCCGTCCGTCACAAAACTTGTCCGGACTACTCCTCATAAACTACTGGTGCAATTTCATCCAAACTTTACAGGAATGATCAGTACCAAGTCTAGTTGTGCATATTGTCAGCATTTTCTGGTTCAATGATTTTTAGCTCACCTTGCACAAAGTGCAGGTGAGCTTTTAGGATGGCCAACCAAATGGCGTCCGTCGTCTGTCGTCCGTCCATATTTTAAATATTCTAAGGACATCTTCTATGATACCGCAAGGCCAATGTTAATGAAACTTGGCAGGAATACTCTTTGTATGAAGCTCTATCAAGATTGTTCAAAGAATTTCATTTCATGCAGAACTCTGGTTGCCATGGCAACCGAAAGAAAAATCTTTAAATATCTTCTTTTAAAGAACCGTAAGAGCTAGAGCTTAGATATTTGGCATGAAACATCTTCTAGTGAGCAGGGTTGCCAGCAGACTTGAAAAGTCAGGGAAATTGGGTATTTTTTCAAGGTCAGGGAATTGTCAGGGAATTTTGAAATTTGGTCAGTGAAAAATGAAAATCCTGAAAAGTCAGTGAAAAGTCAGGGAAAAATTATTTTAAAGGTCGAAAAATATACACATTGAAGGTCTTTCTTGGCTATGGCAGTCTTTAGGCATTTAATATTTGACTTTATTACTCTCACAGTTAAGCATTAAATTCAAATAACAGTAAACTATGATATTAAGAAGCATTATATGTTAACTTTGTGATTATATTACCCATTATTTACCTTAGAACATCATTCAGCCTAAAGACTGAAAGGCTTTGCAACCCTTGCCTCCAGAGCTGACTAATACGTAATTTCTGTTGCATAATTTAACCAGTACGTTTCCATCATGTTTGCAAGACAAATCCTCTTGTGCAATTTCTTAGTGTCAAAGCAAAAAGCAAAGCAGGTTATATGCCAATATGGTAGTTTGGTATACATATATACTGACTTGATTTTGTTAGTAATTAAAAGCCCTCCTTTGCTTTTTGCTTTGACACTAAGAAATTGTACAAGAGGATTTGTCTTGCAAACATGATGGAAACTGGTTAAATTATGCAATGCTATGTTTTTCACACTAACTTTTTTCACACTAACTTACTTCACTCATTCAGAGTCTTTAATTTTATAGTGATTATTTCATGATATGCCAAAATGAGCCCTATGTTCTTGTTTTCACAATCAGTGGAGTTTATCATAATGCCTTATACAAGTAACTGTGTTAAATGTTTATTGTTCCTATAGTTTAGAGATGTTTGAATATTAAGCTTTGTCATACAAGAATTACTCTTATAGTCTTGGTGATTTATGTGTTACTACTAGGAAGGAAAGAGTGACTTATGTGATTTCTAATACAGATGCTTATATTATGATTCTTCTGATTTTCATGTCGTATGTTTCACTGACCAACAGCCACACTGTGTTTGAATAGAAATAGTTAAGAATAGTAGAACACAATGTTTGAATCATTACTTTGATGTAAATTTTTTATATTTTGGAAAATATATACAAGTTTACATGCAAAAATATAATGGGAGGATTGGACGGCTATAGGGGAGGTCAGGAGGCCGTTTATGTGTTTGACGATTTTGGTCAGTGAAAAACATGAATTGGTCAGTGAAAAGTCAGGGAAAAGTCAGGGAATTTTATTTCACCAAAGTGCTGGCAACCCTGGTGAGTGTCTACCAAGTTTGTTCAAATAAAAGCCCTTGGGTCAAAATTGGCCCTGTCCCAGGGGGTCATTGATTTTCCCTATTATGCATGTAGTAAAAACTTAAAAAATCTTCTTTTAAAGAACCCAAAGAGCTAGAGCTAAGATATTTAGCATGAAACATCTTCTAATGAGCGTCTACCAAGTTTATTCCAATAAAAGCCCTGGGGTCAAAATTGGCCCCGCCCCAGGGGGGTCATGTATTTTCCCTATATGCATATAGTAAAAACTTAAAAAATCTTCTTTTAAAGAACTCAAAGAGCTAGAGCTAAGATATTTAGCATGAAACATGTTCTAATGAGTGTCTACCAAGTATGTTCAAATAAAAGCCCTGGGATCAAAACTGGCCCGCCCCGGGGGTCATTGATTTTCCTTATATGTGTATAGCAAAAACTTTAAAATCTTCTGAAAAAACCCAAATAGCTTGAGTTTAGATATTATACATGAAACATTTTTAAGTAAATATCTACAAAGTTTGTTCAAATAAAAGCCCGGGGGTCAAAACTGGCCCTGCCCCAGGGGTGTCATTGTTTTTAACTATATGTGTATAGTAAAAACTTAAAAAATCTTCTTTTAAAAAACCCAATGAGCTAGAACTTAGATGTTTAGCATGAAACATCTTCTTATGGGTGTCTACCAAGTCTGTTCAAATAAAAGCCCTTGGATAAATTGGCCGGGGGGGGGGGGGGGGGGGGGGGGCTATATACAGGTGAGCGACCTCAGGGCCATCATGGCCCTCTTGTTGTAAGAGTTATGGCCCTTTAATAATTTTTATTTTTAAAGTTTGTCCGGACTACTTCTCTTATACCACTAATGCAATTTCAATGAAACTTTGAAAATTTACAGGATTGATCTGTAGCTCAAGTCCTTGTGCATATTGCACGGGTTTTCCGGTTGAATGATTTTTGGCCAAGTTATGGCCCTTTGATAAAAAGGTGTTTTTTTCTGTGTGTTGCCAGATACACAAAAGCTTGTCCGGACTATTCCTCATAAACTACTGGTGCAATTTCATCCAAACTTTACAGGAATGATCAGTACCAAGTCTAGTAATGCATATTGTCAGCATTTTCCGGTTCAATGATTTTTGTCAGAGTTATGGCCCTTTAATAATTTTTATTTTTAAAGTTTGTCCGGACTACTTCTCTTATACCACTAATGCAATTTCATTGAAACTTTACAGGATTGATCTGTAGCTCAAGTCCTTGTGCATATTGCACGGGTTTTCCGGTTGAATGATTTTTGGCCAAGTTATTGCCCTTTGATAAAAAGGTGTTTTTTCTGTGTGTTGCCAGATACACAGAAGCTTGTCCGGACTACTCCTCATAAACTACTGGTGCAATTTTATCCAAACTTTACAGGAATGATCAGTACCAAGTCTAGTTGTGCACTGTCCGTCTGTCTGTCACAAAACTTGTCCCAACATGAAATTGGCCATCATGAGGCGACACATTTGATTACTGATCGCTCTTGTTTACAAACTCAGACCAAGGTAGGAAGCAAACAGGTCTTAGATATTTGACATGTATAAACCTTGTATGGACTTTTATCCTCTAAATGGTTTTCAGCTTGACAGGGTCAAGGTCACCAAGTCTAAAAATAATACTCTTCTAGTATTCATTATAGTTTTGCTATAAATTTTATTTTGTGTTAGTGTAATGTTCAGGAGAGCATTCATTGGTTCTATTTCATGGTCCTGTTTTTATTTAGTACATCTAGTATTGCTAGGTTGTTGTTGTTTTTTGTTTGTTTGTTTTTCATTTGGGACAATATATGTTTGTGTTATTTGTGCTATTCATAAGTATCTGATATTAAAAATTCATTTCAGGGTTCAAGAGTATAGATTTGTTATTGCATTTTTGCAATCAATCTGTTTTTAAAGTAAACAAAAAAATTCTAACATGACCCGATCAGGCGCAATTTAGCTTGATATCAGGAACGGCAGGTGTTAATTGTTGAAATTGTGTTAGAATCAAAATAATATATCCCAATCAGTGATTTTATCACTTGATAAAATCACTGTTTCTTGTTTGGATGCGCATTATTAATCACTAGGGCTAGGCCCTTGTGATATAATTCCTCGCATCTGAACTCCAAACAGTGATTTTATTCAGCGATTAAATCAATGTTTGGGATATATTATTTCTTAAGTAAGAAATAGAATTGAATATTTTAAAGTTTGGGCAGTCAGATTTTTATTTCATATTAATGTGTAAATAAAGGGAATTATTATTCAGCATGTTTTGATGATATATTATGACTTTTGTGTTTTTTTTCAAGATATTGATAATTAAAAACTTCTATCATAAAAATCCTTACTTTCAAAAAAAATTCTTTTGTTATTTACACGGTAATTACACGAGCTTATAATTATTTTTTATTATTGAATCTTATTTGAGTATAATTTATTTATTATTGATATATCCATACTGAATAAAGTCCAAACTGTTTCAGTTTAAGATACTTACTTCTCCAAGGGTAGGCCCTAAGGACGAGAATCAACAAAACAAGGAATTTAAAACAGATAGGGTAATATTAATGCACCTTTTGTCAATACAGTAGTGTGGTAATGGGGTACCCACCATTCCTGTCAGATATACATGTATATTACGCACCATTAGGGGTTATTTTATACACCCAGTATTAACGCTTTCCTTGAACTTTTTACAATTATAAATTTACTGATTTTTGGATACTATGTGTTATTTTTTTAGCATTTGTTCTTTATTCAAATCATTGAGAATCATATCATTATTATGATGTTAAAATATTTGGTTTTGGAAATTGCTTTTCAATAGCATTTGATTACTTTCAATAGCATTTGAAAACTTTTTGATTATATTAAAGGGCTTAGAGGTCTGTCAGTCTTGGTTGTAGTCTTGTAGGAATTGCCACTTAATGTGCCCCAAATGGTGTTCTCTGTACACCACTTGCACCTTAACTCTGTCAAGGTTTGATATTTTGGTCTGCATGCAAAGCTGATTTTGGTATATGGAATATTTGTATAGTAACTGAAGCGCCTATATCATCCTCCAGTGAAATAGTAATGCTAAGATCATCAGTTACATTGACTTGTGTCCCTTTCCATTTAAACTGATGAATACTCACATAGAGTTGTGACCCTTTGAATAAATAAATCTTTGCATTACATATTTACACACCTCCTCTATTGTTTTTGACAGGTCTATATTTTTCTGATAGACCTGTTTAAAAAAAGAAATTCCATTATGAGGTCTATCTTTTGCACGTGCACAGGTCTGTTCTAGTCAGACAGACCCGGTCATGAAATACACGTGGAAAAATAGACCTGTCAATGCACAGACAAAGAAAACATGAAATGCAATCAAAAATTAAAAATTGAACTTAAGTGTAAAATTTAATGATTGTCATAATGTTTCTGTCTTACAAAATCAGGATAATTTTTTTCAAACAAGATAATGTTTATTGAATGCACTTAGCAATTATTCCAACATCCCTATATTAAATCTTTCTATAAAAATAATGGATAGCATATCAAAGTTAGGACACGTTTAATTATTTATTTAATCGCGTCATTTTTCAATGTAATAGTAATCTAAGTGGTTCTTCTGTCATTAAGTCACAATGTAACAAAATAGATGATTCAAGTACTATGAAGCAGTAATCACAGCATACTTTAAAAATTTAACATTTTAAAATGTTAATAAAGTTATTAGTGACTTAGTATAAAAAATTTATGATGACCGATCATATTTTATTCTAGAACACTTTATAATCTGCTATATAAAATATAGTTTCGGTTTATGTATCTCACACTTGCCATCAATATACATATGTAAGTTTTTCGTGGTCTTCTGGGCATCAGGACATTACTTTTCGGACAGATGCCCCCTCGGAAGTTTGCTCCCTTTTGCAATAGCGGTCATTTGCCCCCTCATATATTTGGAAGGACGGGCATGTGCCCCCTCCTTGTTTTAAAAAATGTTAAATATTTTATTGTTGAATTGTTTGCTACCCAAATTCATGGCCTATTGTCGAAATTTCATTGTGCTTAAATACACAAAAATATCGCGAAAATTTGTGATAGTTTCCATTGGCATACAAAAAATCTATACACGAGAGTGACAAGTCGCAACAGCAAAAAAAGGGGGGGGGGGCAAACGTCCGAGAAGGCAACTGTCCGACGGCAAATGTCCTAGAATCTGCATTGTTTGATCAACATAATTAATCGTTCTTTAACATATCTTCATTGCAGACCTATTCACTTTATAATTGACAAATAGCTTTTTTATTATTATCTTCAAGGGAAAAGCAAAGTTAAATACAAAATATATATTGTATTTAAGCAGAACGTTGAAAAAAAACTTACCTGTTTATGTGTTATGTTAAAAATAAGATTTGTGTATAATACATCAAATGCTTCAGATCAGCCATTCCTCAGGCCAATATAGTTTGACGGTGTGTAAGTTGGATATCGGCCTCGTACATCGATCTTTCTGTTTAGAAAAGACCTGGTCACGAAATTCATGAAACACCTCGAGCGCTACGCGCTCTCGGTGTCACATGAAATTCGTGACCAGGTCTTTCCTAAACAGAAAGACCTCGTACTCGGTCGATATCCTATACGTAATGTACATTTGTAGAGGATTATATTCAACATATTTATTGTTTGTTTATCCTTCCTTTTCATTCTTTTGACAAAATCTGTTTAGCATAATTCTATTTTAATTTTGAGGTTTTTCTTTTTCTTCTCATATCATATATAATCTTTGAATGTAGATCTTATTTATACAAAAAAAAACCCAACAGAATAATAAAATTTTGACTTTTAGTTTACAATATGTTGCTGTTATCTTACATGGAAGTTGAACAAATTTATTCAGAAAATTCAACGACGAAAGGAGTTTTTCCCAAATAAATGTTCTTCAATCAAAAACAAGTTCCTTTTTTCCTTTAAGTTACTGAGAATAGTGGGTCTGTAATAAGGGTAACACTTGGTGGAGGTTTTACATGCTACTTATTATCTCATGAAAGTCATCTCCAGAAAGTTTTTACCTGAAATTATGCACATGTATGTATATCATAGTTTAAGATCCATAACTCCAGCTAAGATTTTTACTGGATTGTTCCCCTTTGTAAATTTCACAGTGTTTGCATTACTATCAAGTTCTGAGTGCTCTGTCACTCAGAAACTGTTAGCTCTATTGTTTACTTATATCTTAATTTCTTGAATATCTCTTTATTGTATATTTATTGATATGCCCAATTTATGCTGATATTATTATTTATAAAAAAAATGGATAAACTTTTGTTAAATTATACAGAAATTGTTTAAATATTTCTTTGATATATTGAATGCTACCAATGGCGTCTGTTTTTTTTTTTTAAATCAAGAAACTTCTGCACCTTTACCAAAAATATGTTCATTTCTTAAAATTTGATAACTCCACACTAATATAATTGTGATTTAAACTATATGTATATATGTTTTTGTGTTTACACATTTTATGTTAACCAGTAACATATTTTAGTTATAAATATTTTGTTTCTTAATTATTACAGTTATATCTTTCTTGAGAGACCACTTAAGAAACCTGTTTTAAGAGACCAGTCTAAAGAATAAATACCCCACCCCTTATAAACTGTCATTTTTTTCAAATGCTGTTCAGAATTATTTATACACAGATAAAAACTTGTTTGCAATGATAACTTTTCCGATTTTTCCTTTGATTAACATATAACTCACAGTTTGATTGTGCTAAAAATTAATTCCCTACATGTCCATTTTCTGGAACTTTAACTAAGTTTTGGTGTCATATGACAAACCACGGGGGTGTTACCAGAGTATATATAGTGGCCAAGAGACAGACACCTTAACCTTACACTACATGGTCTTTAAAGACAGGTATAACTGAAACAGAAAATGTTTGTAAATGATAATATTTTAACAACTGGGAGTACTAATTTCAGGCTAACCTTATACAGCATGGTCTATAAAGACAGGTATAACTGTAACAGAAAAAGAAAATGTTTGTAAATAACTAGAACTATCGCTGAATGCGATTCATACCCTCACCAATGTCCTTGACAGAAGACAACTTGGAAAGGTGGTTAAGGGAATAACTTAAGTGGCACAAATACATAAAAAGAAATTATCTCTGGTGAAAAAAAGACTAATTGTACAGGTAATAGTAAAAATATCTATTATCAAATCATGTTCGAAACAGTTACAAATAACCTTTCATTTTCCCAATATACTAAACTTTTATAAGTCAATTTTTGACCTTCAAGTGTGGCCTTGACCTTCAGCTGGCACAAGGGTATGATGGGTTCTGCACATCGCCCAATTGGAGAGAACATTTGAGTAAAGTTTGAAGAAAATCCTTCCATTAGTATAGAATTTATAGAGCGGACACAACATATTGTCTAGTATTGATTGTATGTAAATTTAAAGACTTAAAAAGGGGGATAACTTTGTCAAAATGCAATACAGAGTTATGAAACTTGACCTGCATATCGTAATTGTGACACCTCATATATCTTTTAAGTTTCAAGCAAATACCTATGCTAGTTTCCGAAATAATTTCAAGAACATGTTTTAATCTAAGAACATTTTCTAAGTCAATTTTTGACCTTCAAGTCTGACCTTGACCTTTAGCCTGCACAAAGGTGACATGGATTCTGCACATAACCTTGTTTAGGTGAACATTTGAGAAAAGTTTGAAGAAAATTCTTCCATTAGTAAAGGATTTATAGAGCGGACACAACATATTGTCTAATATGTGATTGTATGTAAATTTGAAGATTAAAAAGGGGCATAACTTTGTTAAAATGCAATACAGAGTTATGAAACTTGACCAGCATATCTTAATTGTGACACTTCATTTATATTTTAAGTTTCAAGCAAATACCTTTTCTAGATTCAGAAATATTCAGATATATGTTAAAATTAAAGAACATTTTCTAAGTCAATTTTTGACCTTCAAGTGTGACCTTGACCTTAAGCTGGCAAAAGAGTGACATAGGTTCTGCACATAACCTTGTTGAGGTGAACATTTGAGCCAAGTTCGAAGAAAATCTTTCAATAAGTGTAGGACTTACAGAGCGGACACGACATACTGTGTAATATTTGATTGTTTGATATTTGACCTTCAATTGTGACCTTGACCTTGAGCTGACACATGGGCAACATGGGTTCTGCACATCCCATTGTTGAAATGAACATTTGAGCCAAGATTGAAGAAAATCTTTCAATTAGTGTAGGACTTACAGAGCGGACACGACATATTGTGTAATATTTGATTGTTTGATATTTGACCTTCAATTGTGACCTTGACCTTAAAATGACACATGGGCAACATGAGTTCTGCACATCCCCTTGTTGAGGTGAACATTTTAGCCAAGTTTGAAGAAAATCTTTCAATTATTGTAGGATCTACAGAGCGGACACGACATACTGTCTAATATATGATTGTGTTTGATATTTGACCTTCAATTGTGACCTTGACCTTGAGCTGACACATGGGCAACATGGGTTCTGCACATCCCCTTGCTGAGGTGAACATTTGAGCCAAGTTTGAAGAAAATCCTTCAAGTGGTATAGGAGTTATAGAGCGGACACGAAAATGGAGACGGACGGACCGACCGACCGACTGACCGACCGACGCGACAAAGCGAATCCATTATAGCCCCCCCCACATTTTGTGGTGGGGGTATAATAATATTTTAACAACTGGGAGTACTAATTTCAGGCTAACCTTCGTGCATGTAACGAGGAACTCCGAATGCATGTGACCGACTTACAGCGGGAATTAGAGGTACAGCGTAACACACTTAATGTCGCAGATAGACAAAAGGTACTAACTTTAGTATAACACAGCTTCTTTAATTTGCTAACTTTTAATATTTAATATTTGATTGTGACGTAAATATTTTGTGACACACAGCTTTTAGTTATGTACATGTACAAGTTTTGTGATTTGCCAGTTTTGTGAAACATGTATTTAGTAATTATAGTCGTAACCCTGTAATTAAATTACGGAATCTGTGGTGAACAATAAGTTTGTCAAAGTTTTGATATAATATATGGAATATTTTGGGAAGATAATTTTATTTCATTAAATTTATTTAATTTTTAGCAACTGCAAGTTTATGTCATGTATACTTAAAGGTCCATTATGCCCCAGAAATGCTTATATTTTCACTTTTCAAAATGTTTTTGTTTTGGGTATCTTTATAGTGTCCAAAATGTTACTCATTGGCAAATTATCTGAACTGTTGCTTCTTGGCCATTAGTATATAGTTATAATAATTTAGTATTTTGTATGGAAGTCAAAAAACTACTTTGTTTACATTTATAGTGCATTTGTAGTATGACAAATTATTTCACAGTTAGTGCTATTTTCCTCATTAACAAGCATCTAACATGCTCCAAAACCATTATTTGAATGCTATAAAATTCATGTTTGCTCTTTATACAAAGTAAAAATTTACTTGATTCTGAACCACAATGTGCCTTTAATTTGTACACATAGTTTAAATGAAAATTAATAGTCCTTGGGATTAAAGATAGTATAATTATGACTTTTCTGTTGTGAATTGCTTCAAGCTTCCTCACATTTTGATTCCTAGGATTTGCAAAAACCAGTCTGGTATTGCTGCATTTTGATTTGTTGTCTTGTAAGTGTCATTCTGAAAAACAACCAATCAAATGCTAGAGTTGACTTGACTGGTTTTCTAACTGAAACATAAATAACTTTAGGCACTTTGCTTCAGCTGATATAACTTTACAAATTTTATTTTTCCATATTTGCAAGACACAGTCGTCCTTCCTTTAACAAAAAATTGTACCATATTAATCTTAACCTTAGACAGAATTTTACATCTTTATTAAAGAAAACAGACTTAAACTGACTTACTCCTTTTCCAGTATTTTGTAATCAGATTTAAAATTTCTCTACTTACAGAATAGGAAAATGGCTGAGGACATAGTGAAAATGGTACTATAGAACTTCTTCCTTCAACCCTTTACCCCACCCACTCAACATTTGGATTGTTAATTTGTTCTTTGTCCACCAGTGTTTCTCTTCTTTTTCTGTTATTAAACCATTCTATATCATTAAAAGTCAAAATTGAGTCGCACCATGAAAAAACCAGTGACTGCGCAGATGTGCAGGCTGGTCTGGATCCATGCTGGTCGCAAATGCAATGTTGGTTTTGTCATGGCGCGGCTCAAATGTAGTCATGGAATTGATAAATTTTCAATATTTTAGTAAGATTCATTCCTTTAAAGTTCACTCATTTTTGAAAAAGAATATGCAATTGTAAAACACAATCTAAATGTTATTTGTTGCCATGGCAATTATTTATCTGTATAATATACTCAGGGTTGTTGTTTTTTTTTTGTTTTTTTTTTGGGGAAGGGAGGCGGGGGGAAGGGGGTAATTATTAAGTTGATTTTACAGTCAATACTAGGTTTTTAATTCCTAGTTGAAAGAGATTTTATTTTTTCCTAAATTTAAGACCAAAAGAATTCCAATTGAATAGCTACACATTGTAGTCATGGTAGTGAAATATGTGTATTTATAAAATAAGAGATTTGGAATCAGCCTGACTCAAAAACTTCAGTTCCATTTCTTAACAAAATGCTGCTAAAATTTGTATTCCAAATTGGGTTAGAACTATAATTTTTAAATCATACATCTTTGATTCCAAAATTGATACCCTGCTGTTGTGACACATTATGTCTTTATATAACACCATGGATAGTTCCTATATATGACACCTTTAGTATAGTGTGGATAAAATAAATTCAATGCCACTTTAAAGCTGGGGGGTGGGGGGGTGAATTTTGTCTGAAATAAATATGTTAAGCCGGATACTTCTAACATTTTGCAGGTGATAGTTCTATTTCTTCTGCTCTGTGCATGACTTGTTGTTGTTTAATCACCAAATTGCAGATTTTACATTTTATGTTGTTTATGTGTCATTTAATTTCTTGATGTGTTTTATGATACCTGCTGCACATGGGTACACTGTGTGATATCAAACTTTCTACCACTTTAATTTCCGGGTTCTTCAGAGATATATGCACAAACTTATTTAGAAATGCCAGAAACAATGATGAAAAAAAGGCATCAGCTTTTCTTTTTCAGATTTGTGTTGTTGTATAATGTTCTTTTATGTTATGTCATATTTAATGTTGGATAAAATTGTTTTATGTTCTTGTTTTTCCTATGTTCTTCATTCCCTCCTTACAGAATTGCAATTTCAGGCGGATTTGGAACAAAATTTGGGACAGAAATGTAAACTATGCTGTGCTATGCATTATCTTGCAGATTGTTTATTAATTATCTTTCTAATGTCTTTAATTGACACTTAAATTTGTTTGAAATGTTTTGAAGATAACATTTTGATAATTTTAAGTTATCAAAGGTTTTGAAATATTGTATTAATAAAGCATGTATTTTGATTAAGCATGCATTTTGATTATTGCATTAAATAACCTTCTTCAATAGGATTATGACTTAATTATGTCCTTCAAAAGTCATGACATAACTTTAGATTGACTTTGGAAGGTCACAGGTTAAGGCTACACCATGCCAGATTAAAGAAATAAGGAGTGGTCATTTAAAAAGATAAAACAACTTGTTTTCTATCTTTCCTTCAAATCGGGACCAAAGACATGTGTTCTTAATAATTGCATGAAAGGTCATTGCATGTTTTATTTTATCTCAATTTAAGATTTGAAGTGTTTCTACGACCTTTGTTTTTATGTTTGAAGGACAATCGCTTGATGATTGCATGGAATTGTGTTTTATTTTGATATTCAATGTTTTGCTCCTTATTATCAAATTTCCAATTAAAAATATTAAATTTCTGCAAAAAATGTGCAAAAAGAGTTGAATGTTAAACATTTGAAGACATTTTGTAAGATGAATGATGTAGAAGCATAGAAATGCTTGGAAGTTTGATATTTAATGTTTATACAAATATTGTTCATTTCTAATGTACATACAATCATGTGAGTGTATTTTACAATTGATAAGGAGCTACATGTATCATACAGTCCACTACAATAAAGGTCACACAATCCAGTATTACATTAACAATATATGGAAGCAGTGAAATTCATTAAATGAAATCTTCACAAGTAAAGATTACTGATGGTGGGACTGCATGACTTGTGTCAGAACAATAATGGATTATAATATATACAAGTATATGTCAAGTAATTGTCTCAAATTGAAATTCCTGGTCAAATGAAATTACAGTTAAGTGTGAAATATAGACCCCTGTCTTATAGATGGTCAGTGTTATGGGCGAGTAAATACACTCAGTACTAGTGTAGGATTTTAAATTGCTTTTAAGTGACTTTTAAAAGGATACTATGAATAAATCTGATATTGATACCAAGTATAATTTTTGTTACAGGATGAAGCTCTGGTTACTTTAAAAAGACAGCTTGAGAGAGAAAAAGAAGAAGAAATGTCAAGACTGAAAGAAAAACTTGTCAGAGTAAGCTCCCCTTATTTTTGAAAAAAGAAATCTAAAATACTAACCTGACTTTTCCTGTTTTCGACCACAAAACATATTGATGTTCAGCAGTGACAGGACACTTAAACTTAAATGGAATAGGGGAAAAAATGCCAGGATGTTGAATTTTCTATGTATAGGTTTAATTATGAGCTCTTAAGTCTCGCAAGTCCAAAATATTTAGACGTACACTGTAGATTTGAAGCCATATTTTACATAGGTCAAATTTGCAATTTCGGACAAATGTAAAACCGTAGAAAAAAATAAAAAAGCAAAGTCTTTCAATGAAGAACTATATGTCACACAATGTCAACCTTAATTTGCCTGGGAATGTTTTGCTCTTATATAAGAGTTGAATCAATGTTGAGGTAATCCTAGTTAATTCCCTTATCAAGATTTATTAGAGTTAATTAAAGTTTTACCTTAATACAGGTGCATACATCTTCAGGTTTTATTACAATGTTATCATGATGCATAAATTCTTCTGTGCACAGTGTACTTTTTTTTTTTGGTTATTAATTTTAGTTTATGATAAGCTCATAAAAGAAATACATAAGCTGAAGGATCAATGATTAAAGTGTTTTATGTGAATTTTCAAATTTTTCTTATTGAACAGGAAAGGAATGAACGAAATAAAAAAAGAATGATGTACATGCAAATATCTTCATCAAAATGTTTAAACTCCTTATTAATGCTCTGAAATAAATGCAAATAAATAAAGCTTTTCAGATCTATATTGCCACTCTGAAATAAAAGGAGCCCAATTTTTCAAAGAATTTTTAAAGTTACCATATTAATATTTAAACATTAAAGTGTTTAAAGTTTGACATAAAGGTTAATTTGGTAAGCATTTTATTTCCTTTGAATAATTACTTGGCAATTTCCAAGCCCACTGTTAAAAAAAAAGTTAAAAATTTCTTAACATTTTGCTGCAAATCACATCAATTTGAATAAATATATTTTTATATTAAAAATTTTTATTTATATTTAATTAGGGTCCATCCATTTAGGGCACAGTCACCAATAAGTTTACGTTTATAACGTCACTTTTCATTAGATAATTGTGACATTTATATAATCTATATGTCACAAGGTAAGAAAATTGTGCTGCCTGACTGGGACTCGAACCTGTGAACCTTTGAATGTTGTCCCACAGATGTATCTACTGAGCTATCCCATCTTCTCCCCTAAAAAGTGCTGTGGCATACCCCACCACTATCTTCAAATTGCTCAGGGTTACCGACTGTCCGAGCAATATAAATAAAAATCTGAGATATATGCAGTCATAGTCCCCTGTTGAGCGTCAAATGTTACAGGGTGAGCAAATTGTGCAGGCCTGATCGATACTTGAACCCGGGACCCTTGAAATATCATTTTGTGGTTAATACGACCAAGCACATCTTCTCCTTTAAATAGTGCTGTGACATATAAATTATATGGTTGCATTTGATCCATCAAAAAAAAGAAGTTTGCTATATCCTTTAAAATTCATTATAAATTTGTTATATGGCTGTATATAAAGGGTAATTTGCAATATAACCCTTGCCTTATGGTTTGGGCCCCTTTTATATATGACAATATAATTAACAATATAATTTGTCAAAAATCTTTATAACTGGTGATATAATTGCCATGGTGTTATCTTTTGTAAGGCAGATATAGCTGCATTTAAATACATGTATGTATTATTTTTGACAAATTAGTATCTTACTTTCAGGGACTTTCGACAAATGAATACAGAAGTTTATTATATGCCCCTGACAATGATATGGCAGCGTAAGTTTGTTCTTTTATTGCATAAAAAACAATATTTCTATGTTTCAGGGTAAAAACTGTTTTTTATATTCTTAGTAAAATTATTTTTTGTCAGAATCAAAATTATGCATATTTAGCAGACTGAACTGCAGAATGGTTCGTAGCTCCGAATAGTTTCCACTTGTTGATCACATCATTGACTCTAAATATTATTTACAAATTGCTAGTGGTTCTTTGCCTGGTCAAATTGCAAGAAATAATGCACACATTAATAATTATTTTGAGTTTCCAAATTTGGATATTTCAGTGAAAAAAAAATAAAAATTTAAGAAAAAATTCCTATGACATGATTGTAGAAAGTTTGTTCTGATATGGTATTGTGATTGTTTAACCGGACTGTGATATTAAAAAAAAAGATGTTAATATTTGTTCAGTAGATTGAAAGTACTTGCATAATTTTATAATAACATAATTTTATATTTTTAGTTATTAAATTATTCTATTTTGTCATACCCACTTGAAATTTAAACATACTATTTTTAGTAACCGTAGTGAAACCAAATCATATCCCAACGAGCGTTACCTCCGACAAATGTCCGAACAACAACATCAAGATCTGGAGAGGCTTGAACAAGAGATTAGTAAATTAGTAACAGTGAGTTGATATTCTTTTGTATTTAACACGGGGAAGTCAAAGACCGGGACTGCGAATCTGGTACCGGACTTTGGCTTGCCCGGATATAGACTACACGTGTATATTTAAAATGAAATCAAACAAAAAACAAAGAATAAACAGATTTATATAGCTTTCAATTAAATTTGCAGTGTCAGTTCTAGTTGGGCGCCGCCATTTTCAATGTAACTTGATGATAATCGGCGGATTATTCTGATAAAGGAACAATTGTAACTTTTCGGATTGATAATAATCGTCGAGTGTTCCGAGTGAAAACGGAAGTGTTGCATGAAATACAAAATGACACCTTTGAAATTGAAAAATGAACAATTTTTTAAACAGACTTTCATAGGTTTATATGCCTATGTTTTGTGGCTTTGCCTAATTTCATATTACATATTCTTGAAAAACAGTGTATATACCAAGATTTTCTTGCTCAAGGGGTATTTTGATGCTTATTTGTTTTTTATTAGAAAAGCAATAAATGGATCAAGATTTACTTGCTCAAAGTCATATTGATACTATTAGATATTTATTGAACACAGAAAATGATCAAATGTGCCAAGTGATGAATATATTAATACTGTTAGCCATTGAATATATGTGTATATGTGTGTATGAAAATCAGTTAAATAAACATTATACAGATGTATGAAAGAAATATAAAATAAACTTATAACTAAATATAAACTACTCTCTGCTTCTATAGAATACTGGGTCTGGATCACAAGGTCATGAAGATATAGATTATGCAAAGAGACTTGCCCAGTTACAGTCTAAAGTACGGCAGTTACAGACTGACAACAGTAATTTACGACGTGCCAAATTCAACGTGTCTTCCAGTAGTCCTAATCTAACCACACCAGAAATGTACAACTCACATAGAAAGGTATATAACTTGAATTTTTAAACTTATAGAATAGGTTTTGTGCAATCAAAGTTAGTGAACAGAGAGTTGGTTGTACTCCCATGCAGATTCTGACCCGTGCCTGGAGTAATGCATTTAGGAGTACTTTAGGGTTGGAAAGTTATTAAAATTAAATGACTGTAATGATGTTGATGTGATTAAGAAAAGTGGAAACCATCTCCTCACTGAAGAAAAAAAAGATTTTCTCTCTTCCTACAACCTCTCTATTGGGGCTTAGCTGCTTATACACCAACAAGTGTTCAGTGGCAGACTGGTTAAGGTCACTTTCTCCAAATTACTTGCTTGTCGGTCCTGTTAGTTAGAAATAATGTGAAGCCCTTTTTTGACATTGTGTCTATAAGCATCCTACAAAAATTTACTAAAGTGAATTCTATATTAATTAAACCTGTCAAGGACTCTGGATACTTTTATAAGGAGAAACTCTTCAGCTAGCAAATGGAAGGTGTATGGTTCTACTGGGGTGTCTTCTTAACATGCTTGATACAATGGTCAATGGATAGGCTCCAGAGGACTTCGGTTTTCTCAGTTAATCTGGAGAGTCGCCATTAATTTTGACTTTTTCAGTCTCGATCTTTAAAACAAAAATCTAACCAGTTTTGTCTAATAATATACTTTTGTGTATACATTATTGTATTATAAAATCTCATATACTCACAGTTCACAATGAGATCACCATCACCAACAAGAGACCAGACGAGATTAGCAAGTAACCTTGAACTACGAATGCGGGAACACGATTACGAGACCGAGGCACTGACCCATCATCAGAGAGTGAATAGAGATATCATGTCGAAGAAAATGGCGGAGATGTCTAAATTACAGAATACACTTACTAATCAGGCCAAGGTTTGTTCATCCTTTACCCACTTGTTGTCCAAAATGTACTTGCCCATCTTTCAGTCTGGGCAAAACCATTCATCATTTTTAGGGGAAATTTTTCAAAATATGTTCCAACTGAATAGCAAAAGGTGCAAACAATGATCAGACGGCACATCTGTGCCAGCTGTTCTTGGTCTGCACTGATACTATGGGTAGATTCAGTCGCAGCCAGCTTACAGTTAAAACTAGCTCACACTCAATTTGTTAAAAAGTTTTCAATCTTGATCAATGTAATTTTAGACGTCTTTGTTGAGCAAATTAGATGATACAAAAAATGATAACTGCTGCCAAATGGCAATGAGCTTAAGTATATCTGACCACCAAGTTGAATCTCTGTATTTCAAAAGATTTTTTGATATTTTATCATTCCATTTTGTTCTGTATTAATGGAGAGAATGAGGGAGATAAAATCTTATTTAGTTATTTAGTAATTTACTCTGAACAAAATGAAAAAGCACAGAAGCAGTAATACAATGTAGTTACTTTACTTGTGTTAAAGTGACATTACGCTCATTTTTTCAATGTCAAGGTCAGCTGAATTGACTACATATTTCTGAAAATTTTTTGTTGTGTTGGTGATTGAAAAATGCTTACAATAAAGTATAAATTTACCTAAAATATAAAAAGACCACCCCACTCTGTTTATAATTTGAACAAAACGGGTAAATTCTGATGGATATTTACAGAAATTTCCTATGCGAGTTCTTTTCATGTGAGGTAAATTACAAAATTGAAAGGAATTATGACAAAACATAAACTGACTTGACTTTCACTTACTTTTTACCATTGGATGGGCATAATGTCACTTTAAACATTAAAAGGAAAAAACACTGATAAAATTAGAGGTTTAGATTTATATTCTATTTACCTCCCTTGAATTTAGTTGTTTTAATAATTTTCATTACTTTTGTTTTCAGGAATTGATCCAGCTGGAAAAGGCATACACCCAGTTAAACCAACATGCAAAATCACCACGAGCATCAATACGATAGTGAATCATGTGATACTTATACAAATTTAACTCAATTTTCTTAATTATTGTAATGTCATTTTGTAATATATTCGAAATATATTTTTATAGAAAATATAGATGTTAAAGAAATTGTTCACAGAAAAGTAAAACAGATCAAGTAAAAGCAATTCCATATTTATTCTAGAAACTTTTTTTCAACTTATTATAATACGTAATATTTTTTATAAGATGAAAGATGTTACATGATCTTTTATTGTGTTTGTAATCAATGAAAAAATTTCAAAGTCTATGTTTATTTATTAACATTTTATTATGTGGAAGACAATTTTTGTTGTATTGTTAGTGAAAAATATTCCGTCCTTAATTTATATATATATTAAGTGCTTATTTTAAATTCTTTTAAACATGGTGTAAGATACCTTTTATTTAATAATAAAGAACGAAAGCATGGTAGTTTTAATTGATCTTCTGCAAAGTTTTGATAATAAAGAACAATTATTGACAGTGAATGATATTTTTTATATTTCACTGATTGATTTGAGTGTCACATTGAATACCATACAATATACACTAATTTGAAAAAAAAAAACGTATTTGAGATGGAAATGATTTTTACATAAATGACTGCCTTTTTACAACATTAAATTAAATTTTGTTTATTTGTGTATTTGTTACTTTTCATAAAGTTATTTATATACTTATATTTCACTAAATAAGACATAATATTATATATAATGTATTTTTTACAAGTTACTTCCCAATACGATATATCTACTCCGAACCACTACTTCACATAAAACAAGTTACATCATTTAACTTACTTCACATACATCCATTACACTGACTTATATCCCATTTACTTCACAAATATCTATACAGGTATATGTGAAGTAACACACAGTTATTATTTTTCTATTACTTCTCAAATAACTAAATAATATCTCACATAACATCTATTACACACAGTTATATTCCTATTACTTCACAACAATACAAATATATGTGAGGCAATTTCACATATATCTATTACACAAAATTATTATATTCCATTTATTTCACAAAATAACTATATAATTATATGTGAAGTAACTTCACAATTGTGTTTTACTGTGATATAACTAGAGAAATGACTAAACAAGTGCTGTGATATTATACATTTATTGAAGAAGTTACTTCTATTTTCATTTTACATATTTTAAATAACAAATTTTGTAAAAAATTATATATTTTTTCTTTTTAGACCTGTATTTATTTACTTACGGGGTAAATCATTGTTGTATTATTTATTCAGAGTATTATTTATAAAAAAAATATATATCTATATAAAAGGATTTTAGAAATTTACAAAAGTTTTTAGGATTTTGTAAAAACAATTGTTACTAAAATTGTGCAAATACATGTACATGTAATTTCTTTGTGACAATTTATCTCGGACATTGTGTCTAATTTATCTCGGACATTGTGTCTAATTCATCTCGGACATTGTGTCTAATTTATCTCAGGCATTGTGTCTAACTTATCTCAGACATTGTGTCTAATTTATCACGATCATTGTGTCTAATTTATCTTGGACATTGTGTCTAATTTATCTCGGACATTGTGTCTAATTTATCTCGGACATTGTGTCTAACTTATCTCAGACATTGTGTCTAATTTATCTCGGACATTGTGTCTAATTTATCTTGGACATTGTGTCTAATTTATCTCGGACATTGTGTCTAATTTATCACGGACATTGTGTCTAATTTGTCTTGGACATTGTGTCTAATTTATATTGGACATTGTGTCTAATTATCCCCCGCCGAAAATTTTCGGCGGAGGATATAGAAATAGTCTCCGTCCGTCCGACCGTCCGTCCCTCCTTCCGTCCGTTCGTCCGTCCTTCCGTCCGACATTTTTGTCCGGAGCATATCTCTAAAAGTATTTGAGTTATCAACTTGAAACTTCATAGGTGGATAGACCTCATTGAGGAGGAGTGCAGTGCACAAGAATGATAACTCTACCTTGCATGATTTTTGAGTTATTGCCCTTTGTTATTTTTCAAAATTGATTTTTGTCCAGAGCATAACTCCAAAAGCCTATGAGATATTAACATGAAACTTGATAGGTGCATAGATCTCACTCAGGAGGTGTGCATTGCACAAGAACGATAACTCTACCTTTCATAATTTTTGAGTTATTGCCCTTTGTTATTTTTCATACCTAATTTTTCACCTGAGTGGAGCATAACTCAAAAGTGTTTGAGATATCAACATGAAATGTCATAGGTGGATAGATCTTATTGAGGAGGAATGTTGTGCGCAAGAATGATAACTCTTCCCTATACAATTTTTGAGTTATTGCCCTTTGTTTTTTTTCATGCTATTTTGTCCAGAGCTTATCTCAAAAAGTATTTGAGGTATCAACTTGAAACTTAAAAGGTGGATGGATCTCATTGAGGAGGAGTGCAGTGCTTAAGAATGATAACTCTACCCTGCATTATTTTTGAGTTATTGCCCTTTGTTATTTTTCAAAATTAATTTTTGTCCAGAGCATAACTCAAAAAGCCTTAGAAATATCAAAATGAAACTTCATAGATCTCACTCAGGAGGTGTGCACTGCACAAGAATGATAACTCTACCTTTTATAATTTTTGAGTTAATGCCCTTTGTTCTTTGTCATACTTAATTTTTCAATTCAATTTTTTTCTCAAAAAGTATTTGAGGTATCAACTTGAAACTTCATAGGTGGATAGATTTTACTGAGGAGGGATGCAGGACACAAGAATGATAACCTACCCTGCATTATTTTTCAGTAATTGCCCTTTGTTATTTTCAGCCATCAGTATTCACATAGGTTTCAAATCTGTAATCACTATAGCCATCAGTTTTCATTACCAAAAGACCTCTTAAAATGGAATTATTCCGCTCTACTACATATACATTCTTCCAATGAGCAAACACATTCGGCGGGGGATGGCCATGTTGACATGGCTCTTGTTTATATTGGACATTGTGTCTAATTTATATTGGACATTGTGTCTAATTTATCTTGGACATTGTGTCTAATTTATATTGGACATTGTGTCTAATTTATATTGGACATTGTGTCTAATTTATCTTGGACATTGTGTCTAATTTATATCGGACATTGTGTCTCTCAACACTGATTCAGAAATAATGTGGAATTAGTAATCGGTCACTTGCAGAGAAATTGATAATTACTGGTTAGTTATCCAGTAAAGACGGTTAGGTTAATGGACTACCAAGTTATAACCAAAACATGTGTTTAAACTGGTGTGAAAAACAAACAAACAAAACAGTGTAAATGATTACAAAATGTTTATAAAATTGTGCAGAAGAAGTACAATTGACCTTTTTTAACAGCTGGAATTTAAGGTTTGGTGCAAAATTGGGTGTTTAAAGTTTAAGTTAAATGAGTATTCATTCAATTTAATGTCAGTGTATGACTATAATTGTTTTTGTTAAACTTCTTACTTTGAATTGTAAAAGGTATTAAAATATGTATTGTATTATTTTAATCAAACATTTTAAACATTGATATATATTGATATTAAGGTTGGAATTATTTGTATTTTTTGTCATTGCTTTAGGAGACCCAGTATTTTAGTGCAAAGACTATCTTTTGTTTATTTTAGATATAAATTTACGACATGGTTTTGTACCTAATATTGCAATGTAAAGTAATAGTTTACCCTATGTCAGAAAGTGATTTGTCTTTGCCACCAGTATAAAGTATGGCCAGCCTACATATTTTGTACAGTTGACCATCTGGTTAGCTCAATAGGTAGAGCATTGGACTGTGAATTGGGCGACTTTAGTTCGATTCCGGGATGGTACAGGTCATTTTCATTGTGATTGATCATGAAATCTTTTCTATTGTCATTCACACTGTACATCTGCTCTGGCATGTACAGAAGTTTCAGTTCCTTGCGAAAGTGGAGGCAGCTAGTACTGGTAAACTGCTTGACAGTCTGCCCAGGAACGATGCGGTGGCTGAACTGCTCTGGTGAATTCAATGTGGCTTACTGCCGTGATCTGTGAATACTACCAACACCACCACCACATTTGCACAGTCTGACCAGGCTCTATACTAGTGATATTTCAATTGGTATACATGTATTTTGATATTAAAATCATTCCAATTTTAAATGGGCACTTTCAAATTTCAAAGCAATTTAAACAAATTACTAGACCATTCCAGCAGGTTAAGGAAAATAAAGATTACTTGATTGGTTGAAAATATGACTATTTGGTTAGATAATTAACTGATTCACTTGGATTTGGGAGGGGGGAGTTAACCATAAAGGTTTTCCCATTATTTCTTTAAATTAAAATGAGTTAAAGGTAAATGTTTGTCCCTTTAGAATGCAGGAACCAAAAGTAGGTGGCCTCTGCTAACTGCATACAGTCTGACACTCAGGCAAGACTGCTCTTCATTGCAACCTGACCAGGCTCTATAATTATAATGCTGGCAGACTTCAAATTTTCATCTTATCCCTAAAACTGATAATGGACAGTTCCAAAAAAGAAAACTGGACAAGTCCATTTATCAAGATTAGGGTTAGGATTATAAGTACTGTGATATATAGATAGTAACTGTGTTAGTATAATTTTACATTTTCTATTCATAATGAATTTATATGATTGTGTACAAATATTGTAGACAATGTGATTGTATTTGATGTATAACTAACAATAAATTGAATGTATTAAATATTATATAATCTTTCGTTTTATTTTTTATCCATTTTTCAATTTTTTTACAGACTGCAAGCATGCTGTGATTTTTTTAGAACATTCATTGTTAATGGACATGAATTCTAAAACGGAGGACAAGGGTTTGGAATTATTTTTGTGTCCAATAGAATTACAGTATTTTAACTGAAACATAACACATATTACTTTGATATATTGGCAAACTGTTAAGCAGTCTAATAAATCAATTGTTTATAAAAATAATTTCAATCGCTGAAGTTGGTTAGTTGTCATTTTGACACCTTTCTGTGCCATTCTTGACCAATTTTAATTTTGTAAATGCTTACTAATGGACAGAAACCTATAATTGACAGTCCCAAGTTTACAGAATGGGCATAATTATTGTCTAGTTGTTACAGTGATTGCAGACTCCAGTTGAAAGTTAAATCCCCTCATAATTTGCTCTAACTAAAATAAACATTATTCTGTTTTGGCAAGACCTAAGACCAAGGTCTTGTGTATTGATTATTTACAATTATGAATATCAAAGAAATGATGGTTACTTTTTGAATAGATCTTGCCCTTATTCGACTTCTTGTGGCAACTTTAATTATAGTTTATTATAAACATAATTATGTCACAAAAATCTTTGTTTTCATCAGTTTAACAACCTTGATATTAAGATCAATTTGTAAAGACTGGAATTTTAGTGTTTTCGATATATAAGTAGGACTTTCAATTGGAAACTTTCTTTTTGTGCCTTTTTAGTGTTTTTAATATCAAATGCACAACAGTAGCATCCAGATCACACTCAGACTGTTTTGTTTGTTTGTTTGATTTTACGCCTTTTCCAAACAGTATTTCAGTCATATAGACGGGTAATTTCCTAACCATCGTTCCTGGAGACACTTAGACTGAATTGTAGATCAATTTATACCGAGGATATAGGCTCTGCACACCGTTATCCTTGACCAATACTGAAGAGAAACAAACAACAACAATTTTGTATATCATTTTTATGTTTTCTATTGCTTTATAGAAATAAAGTTTTATAAAAAAAAGATTTAAAAAAGGCATCAATCAATAAATCATGTATGTAAAATGCATAAACATTCAAAACTAGAGAGTAATATATGCAAAAATTCATGTAAACAAATAAATAATGTAGGATTTAGATTCTATATGTAACAAACAGTTCTGCAAGAGTAGTATTTTCATAATCCTGAAACATTATCAATGAAACATATACAAATATAAAAGAAAATTAGTCATTTATTGAGGAGTTTGTTACTCCATTTGTAAAACCTACATGTATTAAACTATAAGCCCATTAACTTTTAAGTACATTAAACACTTTACAATAATCATTGCCTGGAAAGACTTGTAGGTTTGGACAGGCACGTCACAGAAAAATGATTTCTCAAAAAAAAACAAAAAAAAACCTTAAATTTCACATGAAAATTTGCATATATATATAATACATGTATATACTTTATATGTACAAAACATTATCAGTATGAAATATCACAATTTATTTTTCAATATCACATAACATACATTAACATCATAAACATGAAGAGGAAAATAAACAACAACTGGTTTTAACTCTTGCTCCTAGACATAATTGATATAAGAATATTTTTCAAGTGAAAAAAGAAACAGACAAGTATATTATGTAGATTCTTTATGTAGATTTTAGATAACTTGTGTTATTCTTAATAAAGTTAATATTTTATTTAGTATTTTTAACAAATTGAGTAAAATAGTTACTAGATATCAAATTGTATATTAATTGTTGAATATAAACATGACATCTTTACAATTTGTGTATTAATTTTATTTTTTAGTGCTGATGTACTATGTACAAATCCAAAATAAAATTAAATGTGTGTTTGTTTCGTTCTGTTCTGCTGTATACTGGAATCCAATTAAATGTGGTAATAGAACAAATTTTAACAACACTTTTTTCAGGAGCACTGTTTAAAATATAAGACCACTGTCAGCATACAAGAATCTAATTATTATATTAAAAATCTCATTAACTTTGGTGAATGCACACAAATTTTGAATTCATTCCCTTTTTTTTCCTCCAAGAATAAAACATTAACATACAATAAGGTATAAACTACTAGCAACAGAAAAATGTTGTAAGACTAGTGCAAAATTGCTGTGTCACTTTTATTTCTTGTGTTAAAACAGTTGTTTTGGACTAATCTTTCAACATTTAGACATTAAAACAGGTGAAAAAGTATATATATAAATAACAAATAACATGCACAATTCATTAAAGTTTGCGTATTATGCAATATAATAAATCATAATTTATGTAAGTATAAAAATATGTAATTTGTAATTCGTTCCATGATTGTATATTATGATTACCTCCCTTTCTATGTCATTTTTCTTTGGTATAGAAATAAGCATAACCATATTGCAGTAAGACATTAAGGCCCTACTTTAAAATAAAGGCATTAGTAAAACATGTCACATGATGTGTTAAGGCCCAAATTTAAATTGAGGCATAAGTGAAACGTTTAATTTTTTGAGTAAACAAACCAACTTTTCACTGAACTGTCGTTTACTTTATATAATATCCTCAAATGTTTTAAAGAATCCAATTTTCTAAAAATAGATCTACAGTAGTCAAACTGAATTCTCTAATGTAATGTAATTCATGCGAGTCCAATTCTCCTTCACTAGAAACAATGGCTCTTGATCATGAATACAGTTTTTAAATGCACATCATCAGCTGATTTGTTCCAACATTTTTCTCATCTCTGAGTTGACCTTGACCCCATGTAGTTTCCATGGTAACGCAGAGAAATCAGCACATTCTATCTTCTCTCTTTGATATTCTGGCATCTCTCGTGTGTCATCAGTTCTGGAATGAACAAAGTAGTTCCTTATAACCGTGTAAATATACGAAAAAAGTAGTTCCTAAGAACCATATCAGGGTGAAAGGAAATAGTAGTTTCTTAACATTATTCTACCTTTTTATTACCTCTTTATGAAAACTACTAGCAGAAATGAATTCCAAAGTTAGGATATGAATGAAAGAAATACTTTATGTGGCAATCTTCTCATATGCCCCTGTTTATCTCAACCAAATAAATCAAGAGTAAGGAGTAGAACAGATGTGCTTCAGAAAATAAGAAACAAGGATGACAGAACAGAGATGCTAAATATATTTTAACTTAATAATGATTCATTTGATATTGTAACTCTAGTGTCAACTTAAATAAGGTACTGCTTTTTAGTATCAAAAGAGTTAAGGTATTGCAACTTTGGTGTCAAAAGAGATAATGTACTGCAACTTTGGTGTCAAAGAATAAGGCATTGCAACTTTAGTGTCAAAAGAGATAAGGTATTGCAACTTTAATGTCAAAAGAGATAAGGTTTTGTAACTTTAGTGTCAAAAGAGGTAAGGTTACATTGCAACTTTAGGGTCAAAAGAGATAAGGTATTGTAACTTTAGTGTCAAAAGAGATAAGATAAAAAATCCTCTTATTTACCTTATTGAAATTTGCCTTTTCATTTTAATTCATCCCGAAATTGATAAAACAACCCTGCCTTGCTTTGAATTTTAGAACAATTCATTCATAATTTAAGAGAAATTGGTATCAAAATGTTAAAATTGGTAATCAAGTATATCAATAATCAAATAATTTTATTAGTAACAAACTACATAATCAAATTAATATTCAATTATCTTAACACATCTATAAATGCTAACAGCAGGATCATTCAAAAAATATAATTGCACACAACAGGTAATTGTGAAACTTCAAATATATGCATTATAAATACTCAAATATGCAAAACCAAGCATTAGTGTATATACCATTCAACCAGAACTGCCCCGAGAAAATTTATTTTACTTTTAATATTTTGTGGAGTTTTTAACTATGTTGTGATAATTCAAATACGGTTTGAAATTATCAATAAAAATATAGAATAAATGCAAAGAAAGTCTTATCTAAAAAATAAACCTACAAAAGTAGGCGAAATATTCATGTCTAATGTATATATTATGTACATAATGTACACATAATTCAAACCATGACATTCAAAGTGTTATATTAAATACCTGCAATTTTTTTTTAAATTTTTAAGTCCAAAGCAATTTTGAACAAAAAATAATTTATTTCCCATAACAAGGTATAAATAAATACTAGTGCATAATTTATGTATCCTAATATTTTTTATACTAGCACATTATTTTCTGGTCAAATGGTATCACATTGATTCAGCAAGCAAACAAGGCAACATAACATTTTTGAGGGGAAAAAACCCTCACTCATTCCACCATTTGTTATACAATATATACTTCAATAATACAATGAGCAAGACCATGCTGGTTTAAAATGTACATCATATACAAATTTCACAATCAATTCCAAGACATATATCTGAGCAACATGGATCAAAAACACAGAAAAAAAACATCATCAACGGAAACAAACTCACCCTAACAGACCAAAAGCAATCTCTAACTCTACGAGTCTTCTAAGATAGTCTTGTGTCCTATTTTTTGACAAGTGTATAGTAATAAGTAAATATTTCAGTTTTAAAAAATAGAGTTGTAAGCCCTTTGGCCTGTGTGACACAGTATAGACTATCTATCTATTAAAGACAAGGGTGCCATAGTCACAAATTACGCCCGTTTACGAAAGCTTTAGATGGAGATTGGGGCAATTTGGATAAGTGTTATCTAGCAAGCAAGTTTTTATTCTTGGCACTGTGTTGCTAAATGAACCTTAAAACAAATCAGTAGGGAAGATATGCACAGGATGTGTGACCTTGACCTTGGTCGCAGGGACCTGAATTTTATGCACGGCACTCAGCCTTACAACGATGAACATATGTGCCAAATTATATTGAAATCCCTCTATGCATGTAGAAGTTTTGCTCCAGACAAGCGTTTTTCTATGAGCTCTAACTGTGACCTTCACCTTTGACCTAGAGACTTGGTTCATGTGCAGGGCACTACGTCTCATGGTGGTGAACAATTCTATAAAGTAACATTAAAATTCCTCCATGCATGTAGAAAATATGCTCCGGACAACATCTGGATATTTAATCATCTCCAGTGACCTTGACCTTGCAAATATTAACCTAAATTAAATGTGTCACACCTGTAGTCATGATAGTTACCATTTGTGCTACAATCCATCAATAAATGATGACTAAATGGTCCCTATACACATCTTCAAATTTTTATCTGAACTTTGACCTCTATGTGTAACCTTGACTTTGGTCGCAGGGATCTGAATTTTGCGTGCGACACTCAGCCTCACAATGGTGAACATTTGTGCCAAGTTATATTGAAATCCCCCTATGAATGTAGAAGTTTTGCTCCGGACAAGCGTTTTTCAATGAGCTCTAAGTGTGACCTTGACCTTTGACCTGGATCATGCATGGAGCAATACATATCATGGTGGTAAACATTTCCATAAAGTATTATAAAAATTCTTCCATACATATAGGAGATATGCTCCAGACAAAATCTGGATATTTCACCATCTTTAGTGACCTTGACCTTGCATATATTGACCTAAAGTACATGTGTCACAGCCGTAGTAATGATAATGACCATTTGTGTTACAATCCCTCAATAAATGACAATTAAATCGTCCCTATACACATCTTCATATTTTTATCTAAACTTTGACCTCTATGTGTGACCTTGACCTTGGCTGCAGGGACCTGAATTTTGTGCGCGACACTCTGCCTCACAATGGTGAACATTTGTGCCAAGTTATATTGAAATCCCTCTATGCATGTGGAAGTTTTACTCCGGACAAGCGTTTTTCAATGAGCTCTAAGTGTGACATTGACCTTTGACCTAGAGACCTAGTTCATGTGCGTGACATGGCTTCTCATAATGGTGAACAATTCTATGAATTTTCATTAAAATCCCTCCATGCGTGTAGGAGATATGCTCCGGATAAAATCTGGATATTTCATCATCTTTAGTGACCTTGACCTTGTATATATTGACCTAAATTATATGTATCACAGCCATAGTCTTGATAATGACCATTTGTGTTACAATCCCTCAATAAATGATGACTAAATGGTCCATATACACATCTTCATATTTTTATCTGAACTTTGACCTCTATGTGTGACCTTGACCTTGGCGGCCAAGGACCTGAATCTTGCGAGCAACACTCCGCCTCACAATGGTGAACATTTGTGCCAAGTAATATTGAAATCCCTCTATACATGTGGAAGTTTTGCTCCGGACAAGCATTTTTCAATTAGCTCTAAGTGTGACCTTGACCTTTAACCTAGAGACCTAGTTCATGTGCGCGACACTGCTCCTCATAATGGTGAACATTTCTATGAAGTTTCATTAAAATCCTTCCATACATGTAGGAGATATGCTCCGGACAAAATTGGACCCCGACCGCCCGCCCACCCGCCCACCCGCCCGCCCGCCTGCCAGGGGCGTTCCCATAATACGTCCCGTTTTTCAAACGGGCGTATAAAAATGGCTATAAACTCAGACACGCCACATACCTAAACTGTGAAATTTTATACAATTTTATTAAATGGAGTGAAATAAAACAATGTAGGTTTATGTACTGGATAAATTCCACAAAAAATGCATATGACAATGTCACCTGGTTAAACAAAATAAATCTATAACTTCTTAGCAATTATGTTTTTGTGACAGAGGCAAAGGCGATCAGATATTCATGTCAATATCCACCAAAGGGGCAAAGGTGATATGCAAAGTGCTTATACATTATATATGCAAGCACCAGCACTAAATTGTATAAGTGTTTTTCTATTTAGTTCATTTAACCCTGGGTTAATTTAAGGTATGTTTAAACTAATGGGTGCTTATGAGAAATATGACATCTTATGAAATAAATGATGAAATTTACTTATATAAAAATGGACAAAGTCATACACATAATAATCTCCTTAAACAAAAGGACAAAGCTATATTTATCACATACTGACATAAATCAGGGGAAAAATTATACTTATTATCATATACTAACATAAAAGAGATATATCGTAACTTTAGTACAAAAACTGGTTAACCCCTATTAAATTTAGAAGGACTTAACCTGTTACTGCAATAAGGTGACAATATCTACATTTTTTATCTGATATACATGTACTTACACAAATGAGGGATAAAGAACACGTTCAGCAAATGCGGCCATGCCAGCGAACAGTTGGTAATCTACTTTGGTACTCTCTGTTATATTTAACATGTTAAGGACATCTTGAACTTGTTCTGAGGTAATAGTGTTCACCAGGACATCCTTCAATGACCGGTCCAAATCCTAGAATATATAAATATATCATAGTTTTTAATTAAAAGACAAAATGGAAGAACTTGTCTTGATAATAAATTTCTCAAAGCCATTTCTTAATGGTGGTGGTGTTGGTAGTTTTCACTCCAGATCACAGCAGTTAGCTACATTGAATTCACCGGAGCACAGTTAAGCCACCCATCGGGCACAAAATGCAGCTTTCGCTGTCAAGTACGGACCCCGGACATGTCACCAGTCATGCCCTTAAAGAGTTAATTTTGAAGCACAAAGTGGTGATAATTTACCTCCATGCAATTTCCACGGAGTATTAGCCAAAGATATGAATTTTGAGCCAAAAGTAGGTCACTGTACGGCGGTCAATGAGAACCTAAATGTACAGCAACCTGAGACAATATGAAAGTTCTTAATCTTAGATACAACTGAATTTATATTACTGCATTTTGTAACATCACTTTTATTTAAAAAAAAATGTGACATTTATATAGTTTTATATACATGGCTGCTGTCAATTTATGAAGAAATTTCACTTTTTCTTTTTTAAAGAAGGAATTTTTCTGTATTATAAATTCATTATAAATATTCCTGACAGTATAAACAAGTTGGTTGCAACTTATAACCCTTATAAAAGTTTATATTATATTCGCATTTATATGCAATGACATAATTATTGTTACATTGACTTACCTTGTATACAATAACCTGAGTCTTGTCTTTGTTTTTCAGGAATATTTTCTGGTACAAGTTTTGACGTCTTGATGTTATAATACAGTGTTTTCTTACATACTCTTGCGGGGTCATTTCTGAAATCAAAAAATTATATCATGTCAAATATTTGAGTTGTTGTATTACTTATATTAAAATTTTAAAAAATCATGAATTATTTGAAGAAACTTTAAGAAACAATAACTCTATACTTTAACCATTTTTTTAAAGTTTAAAATTAAAGTTTTTTCAAATATTTCATAAAGAAAATAAATCAAAGAAAAGTATATCTTTCATTTTTGAAACATTGTTCAGTGAGATAATTCTTACATTTACTTATACCCATTTATTGTATTTCTTATCCATTGTAAACAGAAAATATCAGCGGATCCCTTAACAGTGAACTATTTACATAAGATAAATATTTATTGCTTTAATAATACAGGACTCCTCATTTCAAGTGAAGAATGGCTGACAATGATTGAAGTGAAGAATGGCTGACAATGAATGATCTATGTCCTATAATATCCACTAAGCTTACATTTGTTTATATAAACTCAAAATAAGAACCATTTCAAATATTGTGTTATTTACACTTACGAAAGGTTCTGGGGTATTGACTGTAATAAATTTTTGGAAATATAGAAAAATAAGGCAATATCTACAACAATAATAGTCCTCTTAATTTATATTGTTTTATTGTTGTTGTTGTTGTTGTTTATTGTTGTTTTTTTTGTAAAAAGGTAAAAAATATTTTTGGCTCAAAATACCGGTAGCTAGAAAGTGATGAAGATAAAATATAAAATATGGTTATGGGGACAAGTTAGATGAGAAAAACATTCAAATTCATGTAAACTCTCCCAATTCAGCTGTTGGTTACATTTGAAATGTTTGTAAGCTTTACAACATTCTCAAGTCCTTAACAAACAATAATAAATAAAGGTGTTTGTATTATTTAATTTACAAGATAGCAGTGCTTGAAGTAGAAAAAAAAAACATGACCATGATAATATTCTGATCAGATATTATACAGAAAACATCATGGTATGAGGGCTCCATACCATGGTAGGTATTGCCCGACCCTCCACCACTTATAACATAACCCTTAACCTGCTGGAATAGATAAGTAATCTTTGTCATCAGTATAGAGCCACGCCCGCCGGCATGGATGAAGTTCTCCTCTGTTGGTACATGTAGCTCATTTTTTATAGTTCGCATACATGTGAACTTTTCACGATGATCAAGTGGGAGATTTTTTTTTAAAAAGAGGGAGATTTTAGAATTTGCAATTAACAAAGAAGAAAGGTTTGATATCAAAAAGAGGGAGATTTCTTTAACTTGTGAAAATACCCCTTATTTTAAGAAAAATCTTTGAAAATATGACTGCAGAAAGTGGGAGTCTCCCGCTTAAAGTGGGAGAGTTCACATGTATGAGTTTGGTAATTTGAAATCCCTTAGACTTTTAAGTGGAATATTCCAAATTTAAAGTAGGGCCAATCAATTACACAAATTTAGTAGGTTTAGGGTAAAGTTACTTAATAATACTGCACGTTTGTGACGTCACTTTTCGTTGGATAATTATGACTTTTACATAGTTTGATATGCTGCTGTCAATTTATGAAGAAATCTCACTTTTTTTCTCTAAAATAGGGAGGTTTGTTGTATTATAAATTCTTAATAAGCATTCCTGACAGGTTATATGACCATATATAAATGGTTGTTTTTTGTGATATATATTTCCTAACAACCGTTTAAATACGGCCATATAACCTGTCAGAACTCTAATTATAACTATAATAGTATAAAATGTACTTTCCAGTATATTACAGCAGATATTATGTTTTATTACAGGTTGATTTATAGGTTTGTTTATTGTATATCTTACATCAGAAATGTTACATGACATATCACACTGTCTATAATAACATTATAATATTATATAGGTAGAGATATAATTCAATGAGGTAGATTTCACTTACTTTCAAGTTTTTTCATGTCCATTGGTAACTCAAACCTGCTTGCTTGTTGTGACAGAGCCAACCTTCC